>NC_092877.1:168104555-168387752 GCF_028372415.1 Notamacropus eugenii | reverse complement strand
GAGTTATGTTTAGAATTCGTTAGGGTTCCGGTTAGTGTTAGGGTTAGGAGTATGGTTAGAGTGCATTTAGCGGTAGGGGTTGGGGCACGGTTAGAATTAAGGTTAGGGTTAGTGTTGGTAAAATCGAGGTTTAGGGTTAGGCTCAGGGTCAGGATTGCCCTTTGGGTTAGAAGCGAGTGCATTTAGGCTTAAGGTTACTGTCGAGATTGACGAATTAGTGTTAGGGTTAGAATCAAGAACATTACAGTTAGAGTTATGGTTAGAATCCAGTGCATTTAGGGTTAGGCTTAGGCTTAGGGTTACGGTTATGTTTAGGGTGAGGGATAGAATCGAGTGCATTTAAGGACAGTGTTAGGGTTAGAGTTAGGTTTAGGGTTAGCTTTCGTAGAATCGAGGGTTAGGCTTCGGGTTAAGGTTAGTGTTAGGGTTAGGGTTAGAATGAGGCGCAATTTTAGTGTTATGGTTGGGGTTAGGGTATGGCTTAGAGTGCATTTAGGGGTAGCGGTAGGAGTAGGGTTAGGATTAGGGTTAAGGTTTGTGTTGTTAGAATAGAGGTTTAAGGTTAGGCTAATGGTCAGGATTGCCTTTGGGTTGTAATCGAGTGCATTTAGGGTTAGAGTTAGTGTTGAGATTGACGATTTAGTATTAGGGTTAGAATCGAGCACATTAGGGTTAGAGTTATGGTTTGAATGCAGTGCGTTTTAGTTAGGGATAGGGTTAGGATAACGGTTATGTTTAGGGTGAGGGTTAGAATCGAGTCCATTTAAGGATAGTGTTAGGGTTAGAGTTAGGTTAGGCTTAGCTTTCTTAGAATCGACGGTTAGGGTTAGGGTTAAGATTAGGGTTCGGGTTAGGGTTAGGGTTGGGTTTAGGGTTAGGGTTAGAAGCAAGGGCATATTTATTGTTAAGGTTAGGGTTAGGGTTTGGGTTAGAGGGCATTCAGGTGTAGGAGTAGGAGTCGGGTTAGGATTAGGGTTAGGGTTTTTGTTGGTGGAATTGAGGTTCAGACTTAGGCTTAGGGTCAGGATTGCCTTTTGGGTTAGAATCGAGTGCATTTAGGGTTACAGTTAGTGTTGAGATTGACGATTTAGTGTTAAGGTTAGAAACGAGCACATTGGCGTTAGAGTTATGGTTAGAATCGAATGCATTTAGGGTTAGGATTAGGGCTAGGGTTATTAGGGTCAGGGTTTGAATCGAGAGTATTTAAGGATCGTGTTAGTGTTAGAGTTAGGTTTAAGGTTAGCTTTCGTAGAATCGAGGGTTAGGGTTAGCGTTAGGGTTCGGGTTCGGTTTAGAATCGAGCGCATTTTTAGTATTAGGGTTGGGGTAAGCTTACGATTAGAGTGCATTTAGGGGTAGGGGTAGGAGTAGGGTTAGGATTAGGGTTACGGTTTGTGGTGGTAGAATCGAGGTTTAGGGTTAGGCTTAGGGTCAGGATTGCCTTTTGGGTTAGAATCGAGTGCATTCCGGGTTAGAGTTAGTGATGAGATTGATGATTTAGTGTTAGGGTTAGAATCGAGCACATTTAGGGTTAGAGTTATGGTTAGAATTCGTTAGAGTTAGGGTTAGGGGTAGGGCTAGGGTAGGGGTTAGAATCACGCGCATTTTTAGTGTTAGGGTTAGGGTTAGTGTTAAGGTTAGAGTGCATTTAGAGGTAGGGGTAGCAGCAGAATTAGGATTTGGGTTAGGGTTAGTGATGGTAGAATCGAGGTTGAGGTTTAGGCTTAGGGTCAGGATTGCATTTTGGATCAGAATCGAGTGTATTTAGGCTTTGGGTTAGTGTTCAAAGTGACGATTTAGTGTTAGGGTTTGAATCGAGCACATTTAGGGTTAGAGTAATGGTTAGAATTCAGTGCATTTAGGGTTAGGGTTAGGGTTAGGGTTAGGGTCAGGGTTAAAATCGAGAGCATTTCAGGATAGTGCTAGGGTCAGAGTTAGGTTTAACGTTCGCTTTCGTAGAATCCAGGGTTAGGCTTAAGGTTAGGCTTAGGGTGAGGGTTAGGGTTAGAATCAGGCGCATTTTTACTGTTCTGGATTTCGTCAGGGTATGGCTTAGAGTGCCCTTAGGGGTAGGGGTAGGAGTAGGGTTAGGACTAGGGTTAAGGTTTGTGTTGGTAAAATCGAGGTTTGGGGTTAGGCTTAGGGTCAGGAATGGCTTTTGGGTTAGAATGAAGTGCTTTTAGGCTTAGGGAGAGTGTTGAAATTGACGATTTACTTTTAGAGTTAGAATCAAGCACATTTCAGGATAGAGTTATGTTTAGAATTCGTTAGGGTTCCGGTTAGTGTTAGGGTTAGGAGTATGGTTAGAGTGCATTTAGCGGTAGGGGTTGGGGCACGGTTAGAATTAAGGTTAGGGTTAGTGTTGGTAAAATCGAGGTTTAGGGTTAGGCTCAGGGTCAGGATTGCCCTTTGGGTTAGAAGCGAGTGCATTTAGGCTTAAGGTTACTGTCGAGATTGACGAATTAGTGTTAGGGTTAGAATCAAGAACATTACAGTTAGAGTTATGGTTAGAATCCAGTGCATTTAGGGTTAGGCTTAGGCTTAGGGTTACGGTTATGTTTAGGGTGAGGGATAGAATCGAGTGCATTTAAGGACAGTGTTAGGGTTAGAGTTAGGTTTAGGGTTAGCTTTCGTAGAATCGAGGGTTAGGCTTCGGGTTAAGGTTAGTGTTAGGGTTAGGGTTAGAATGAGGCGCAATTTTAGTCTTATGGTTGGGGTTAGGGTATGGCTTAGAGTGCATTTAGGGGTAGCGGTAGGAGTAGGGTTAGGATTAGGGTTAAGGTTTGTGTTGTTAGAATAGAGGTTTAAGGTTAGGCTAATGGTCAGGATTGCCTTTGGGTTGTAATCGAGTGCATTTAGGGTTAGAGTTAGTGTTGAGATTGACGATTTAGTATTAGGGTTAGAATCGAGCACATTAGGGTTAGAGTTATGGTTTGAATGCAGTGCGTTTTAGTTAGGGATAGGGTTAGGATAACGGTTATGTTTAGGGTGAGGGTTAGAATCGAGTCCATTTAAGGATAGTGTTAGGGTTAGAGTTAGGTTAGGCTTAGCTTTCTTAGAATCGACGGTTAGGGTTAGGGTTAAGATTAGGGTTCGGGTTAGGGTTAGGGTTGGGTTTAGGGTTAGGGTTAGAAGCAAGGGCATATTTATTGTTAAGGTTAGGGTTAGGGTTTGGGTTAGAGGGCATTCAGGTGTAGGAGTAGGAGTCGGGTTAGGATTAGGGTTAGGGTTTTTGTTGGTGGAATTGAGGTTCAGACTTAGGCTTAGGGTCAGGATTGCCTTTTGGGTTAGAATCGAGTGCATTTAGGGTTACAGTTAGTGTTGAGATTGACGATTTAGTGTTAAGGTTAGAAACGAGCACATTGGCGTTAGAGTTATGGTTAGAATCGAATGCATTTAGGGTTAGGATTAGGGCTAGGGTTATTAGGGTCAGGGTTTGAATCGAGAGTATTTAAGGATCGTGTTAGTGTTAGAGTTAGGTTTAAGGTTAGCTTTCGTAGAATCGAGGGTTAGGGTTAGCGTTAGGGTTCGGGTTCGGTTTAGAATCGAGCGCATTTTTAGTATTAGGGTTGGGGTAAGCTTACGATTAGAGTGCATTTAGGGCTAGGGGTAGGAGTAGGGTTAGGATTAGGGTTACGGTTTGTGGTGGTAGAATCGAGGTTTAGGGTTAGGCTTAGGGTCAGGATTGCCTTTTGGGTTAGAATCGAGTGTATTCCGGGTTAGAGTTAGTGATGAGATTGATGATTTAGTGTTAGGGTTAGAATCGAGCACATTTAGGGTTAGAGTTATGGTTAGAATTCGTTAGAGTTAGGGTTAGGGGTAGGGGTAGGGTAGGGGTTAGAATCACGCGCATTTTTAGTGTTAGGGTTAGGGTTAGTGTTAAGGTTAGAGTGCATTTAGAGGTAGGGGTAGCAGCAGCATTAGGATTGGGGTTAGGGTTAGTGATGGTAGAATCGAGGTTTAGGTTTAGGCTTAGGGTCAGGATTGCATTTTGGATCAGAATCGAGTGTATTTAGGCTTTGGGTTAGTGTTCAAAGTGACGATTTAGTGTTAGGGTTTGAATCGAGCACATTTAGAGTTAGAGTAATGGTTAGAATTCAGTGCATTTAGGGTTAGGGTTAGGGTTAGGGTTAAGGTCAGGGTTAAAATCGAGAGCATTTCAGGATAGTGCTAGGGTCAGAGTTAGGTTTAACGTTCGCTTTCGTAGAATCCAGGGTTAGGCTTAAGGTTAGGCTTAGGGTGAGGGTTAGGGTTAGAATCAGGCGCATTTTTACTGTTCTGGATTTCGTCAGGGTATGGCTTAGAGTGCCCTTAGGGGTAGGGGTAGGAGTAGGGTTAGGACTAGGGTTAAGGTTTGTGTTGGTAAAATCGAGGTTTGGGGTTAGGCTTAGGGTCAGGAATGGCTTTTGGGTTAGAATGCAGTGCTTTTAGGCTTAGGGAGAGTGTTGAAATTGACGATTTACTTTTAGAGTTAGAATCAAGCACATTTCAGGATAGAGTTATGTTTAGAATTCGTTAGGGTTCCGGTTAGTGTTAGGGTTAGGAGTATGGTTAGAGTGCATTTAGCGGTAGGGGTTGGGGCACGGTTAGAATTAAGGTTAGGGTTAGTGTTGGTAAAATCGAGGTTTAGGGTTAGGCTCAGGGTCAGGATTGCCCTTTGGGTTAGAAGCGAGTGCATTTAGGCTTAAGGTTACTGTCGAGATTGACGAATTAGTGTTAGGGTTAGAATCAAGAACATTACAGTTAGAGTTATGGTTAGAATCCAGTGCATTTAGGGTTAGGCTTAGGCTTAGGGTTACGGTTATGTTTAGGGTGAGGGATAGAATCGAGTGCATTTAAGGACAGTGTTAGGGTTAGAGTTAGGTTTAGGGTTAGCTTTCGTAGAATCGAGGGTTAGGCTTCGGGTTAAGGTTAGTGTTAGGGTTAGGGTTAGAATGAGGCGCAATTTTAGTCTTATGGTTGGGGTTAGGGTATGGCTTAGAGTGCATTTAGGGGTAGCGGTAGGAGTAGGGTTAGGATTAGGGTTAAGGTTTGTGTTGTTAGAATAGAGGTTTAAGGTTAGGCTAATGGTCAGGATTGCCTTTGGGTTGTAATCGAGTGCATTTAGGGTTAGAGTTAGTGTTGAGATTGACGATTTAGTAT
Organism: Notamacropus eugenii; assembly: GCF_028372415.1. Lineage (NCBI taxonomy): Eukaryota > Metazoa > Chordata > Mammalia > Diprotodontia > Macropodidae > Notamacropus > Notamacropus eugenii. Next base: position 168,382,610 of record NC_092877.1, on the reverse strand, counting down.
TAGGGTTAGAATCGAGCACATTAGGGTTAGAGTTATGGTTTGAATGCAGTGCGTTTTAGTTAGGGATAGGGTTAGGATAACGGTTATGTTTAGGGTGAGGGTTAGAATCGAGTCCATTTAAGGATAGTGTTAGGGTTAGAGTTAGGTTAGGCTTAGCTTTCTTAGAATCGACGGTTAGGGTTAGGGTTAAGATTAGGGTTCGGGTTAGGGTTAGGGTTGGGTTTAGGGTTAGGGTTAGAAGCAAGGGCATATTTATTGTTAAGGTTAGGGTTAGGGTTTGGGTTAGAGGGCATTCAGGTGTAGGAGTAGGAGTCGGGTTAGGATTAGGGTTAGGGTTTTTGTTGGTGGAATTGAGGTTCAGACTTAGGCTTAGGGTCAGGATTGCCTTTTGGGTTAGAATCGAGTGCATTTAGGGTTACAGTTAGTGTTGAGATTGACGATTTAGTGTTAAGGTTAGAAACGAGCACATTGGCGTTAGAGTTATGGTTAGAATCGAATGCATTTAGGGTTAGGATTAGGGCTAGGGTTATTAGGGTCAGGGTTTGAATCGAGAGTATTTAAGGATCGTGTTAGTGTTAGAGTTAGGTTTAAGGTTAGCTTTCGTAGAATCGAGGGTTAGGGTTAGCGTTAGGGTTCGGGTTCGGTTTAGAATCGAGCGCATTTTTAGTATTAGGGTTGGGGTAAGCTTACGATTAGAGTGCATTTAGGGCTAGGGGTAGGAGTAGGGTTAGGATTAGGGTTACGGTTTGTGGTGGTAGAATCGAGGTTTAGGGTTAGGCTTAGGGTCAGGATTGCCTTTTGGGTTAGAATCGAGTGTATTCCGGGTTAGAGTTAGTGATGAGATTGATGATTTAGTGTTAGGGTTAGAATCGAGCACATTTAGGGTTAGAGTTATGGTTAGAATTCGTTAGAGTTAGGGTTAGGGGTAGGGGTAGGGTAGGGGTTAGAATCACGCGCATTTTTAGTGTTAGGGTTAGGGTTAGTGTTAAGGTTAGAGTGCATTTAGAGGTAGGGGTAGCAGCAGCATTAGGATTGGGGTTAGGGTTAGTGATGGTAGAATCGAGGTTTAGGTTTAGGCTTAGGGTCAGGATTGCATTTTGGATCAGAATCGAGTGTATTTAGGCTTTGGGTTAGTGTTCAAAGTGACGATTTAGTGTTAGGGTTTGAATCGAGCACATTTAGAGTTAGAGTAATGGTTAGAATTCAGTGCATTTAGGGTTAGGGTTAGGGTTAGGGTTAAGGTCAGGGTTAAAATCGAGAGCATTTCAGGATAGTGCTAGGGTCAGAGTTAGGTTTAACGTTCGCTTTCGTAGAATCCAGGGTTAGGCTTAAGGTTAGGCTTAGGGTGAGGGTTAGGGTTAGAATCAGGCGCATTTTTACTGTTCTGGATTTCGTCAGGGTATGGCTTAGAGTGCCCTTAGGGGTAGGGGTAGGAGTAGGGTTAGGACTAGGGTTAAGGTTTGTGTTGGTAAAATCGAGGTTTGGGGTTAGGCTTAGGGTCAGGAATGGCTTTTGGGTTAGAATGCAGTGCTTTTAGGCTTAGGGAGAGTGTTGAAATTGACGATTTACTTTTAGAGTTAGAATCAAGCACATTTCAGGATAGAGTTATGTTTAGAATTCGTTAGGGTTCCGGTTAGTGTTAGGGTTAGGAGTATGGTTAGAGTGCATTTAGCGGTAGGGGTTGGGGCACGGTTAGAATTAAGGTTAGGGTTAGTGTTGGTAAAATCGAGGTTTAGGGTTAGGCTCAGGGTCAGGATTGCCCTTTGGGTTAGAAGCGAGTGCATTTAGGCTTAAGGTTACTGTCGAGATTGACGAATTAGTGTTAGGGTTAGAATCAAGAACATTACAGTTAGAGTTATGGTTAGAATCCAGTGCATTTAGGGTTAGGCTTAGGCTTAGGGTTACGGTTATGTTTAGGGTGAGGGATAGAATCGAGTGCATTTAAGGACAGTGTTAGGGTTAGAGTTAGGTTTAGGGTTAGCTTTCGTAGAATCGAGGGTTAGGCTTCGGGTTAAGGTTAGTGTTAGGGTTAGGGTTAGAATGAGGCGCAATTTTAGTCTTATGGTTGGGGTTAGGGTATGGCTTAGAGTGCATTTAGGGGTAGCGGTAGGAGTAGGGTTAGGATTAGGGTTAAGGTTTGTGTTGTTAGAATAGAGGTTTAAGGTTAGGCTAATGGTCAGGATTGCCTTTTGGGTTGTAATCGAGTGCATTTAGGGTTAGAGTTAGTGTTGAGATTGACGATTTAGTATTAGGGTTAGAATCGAGCACATTAGGGTTAGAGTTATGGTTTGAATGCAGTGCGTTTTAGTTAGGGATAGGGTTAGGATAACGGTTATGTTTAGGGTGAGGGTTAGAATCGAGTCCATTTAAGGATAGTGTTAGGGTTAGAGTTAGGTTAGGCTTAGCTTTCTTAGAATCGACGGTTAGGGTTAGGGTTAAGATTAGGGTTCGGGTTAGGGTTAGGGTTGGGTTTAGGGTTAGGGTTAGAAGCAAGGGCATATTTGTTGTTAAGGTTAGGGTTAGGGTTTGGGTTAGAGGGCATTCAGGTGTAGGAGTAGGAGTCGGGTTAGGATTAGGGTTAGGGTTTTTGTTGGTGGAATTGAGGTTCAGACTTAGGCTTAGGGTCAGGATTGCCTTTTGGGTTAGAATCGAGTGCATTTAGGGTTACAGTTAGTGTTGAGATTGACGATTTAGTGTTAAGGTTAGAAACGAGCACATTGGCGTTAGAGTTATGGTTAGAATCGAATGCATTTAGGGTTAGGATTAGGGCTAGGGTTATTAGGGTCAGGGTTTGAATCGAGAGTATTTAAGGATCGTGTTAGTGTTAGAGTTAGGTTTAAGGTTAGCTTTCGTAGAATCGAGGGTTAGGGTTAGCGTTAGGGTTCGGGTTCGGTTTAGAATCGAGCGCATTTTTAGTATTAGGGTTGGGGTAAGCTTACGATTAGAGTGCATTTAGGGCTAGGGGTAGGAGTAGGGTTAGGATTAGGGTTACGGTTTGTGGTGGTAGAATCGAGGTTTAGGGTTAGGCTTAGGGTCAGGATTGCCTTTTGGGTTAGAATCGAGTGCATTCCGGGTTAGAGTTAGTGATGAGATTGATGATTTAGTGTTAGGGTTAGAATCGAGCACATTTAGGGTTAGAGTTATGGTTAGAATTCGTTAGAGTTAGGGTTAGGGGTAGGTTAGGGGTTAGAATCACGCGCATTTTTAGTGTTAGGGTTAGGGTTAGTGTTAAGGTTAGAGTGCATTTAGAGGTAGGGGTAGCAGCAGAATTAGGATTTGGGTTAGGGTTAGTGATGGTAGAATCGAGGTTTAGGTTTAGGCTTAGGGTCAGGATTGCATTTTGGATCAGAATCGAGTGTATTTAGGCTTTGGGTTAGTGTTCAAAGTGACGATTTAGTGTTAGGGTTTGAATCGAGCACATTTAGGGTTAGAGTAATGGTTAGAATTCAGTGCATTTAGGGTTAGGGTTAGGGTTCGGGTTCGGTTTAGAATCGAGCGCATTTTTAGTATTAGGGTTGGGGTAAGCTTACGATTAGAGTGCATTTAGGGCTAGGGGTAGGAGTAGGGTTAGGATTAGGGTTACGGTTTGTGGTGGTAGAATCGAGGTTTAGGGTTAGGCTTAGGGTCAGGTTTGCCTTTTGGGTTAGAATCGAGTGTATTCCGGGTTAGAGTTAGTGATGAGATTGATGATTTAGTGTTAGGGTTAGAATCGAGCACATTTAGGGTTAGAGTTATGGTTAGAATTCGTTAGAGTTAGGGTTAGGGGTAGGGGTAGGGTAGGGGTTAGAATCACGCGCATTTTTAGTGTTAGGGTTAGGGTTAGTGTTAAGGTTAGAGTGCATTTAGAGGTAGGGGTAGCAGCAGCATTAGGATTGGGGTTAGGGTTAGTGATGGTAGAATCGAGGTTTAGGTTTAGGCTTAGGGTCAGGATTGCATTTTGGATCAGAATCGAGTGTATTTAGGCTTTGGGTTAGTGTTCAAAGTGACGATTTAGTGTTAGGGTTTGAATCGAGCACATTTAGAGTTAGAGTAATGGTTAGAATTCAGTGCATTTAGGGTTAGGGTTAGGGTTAGGGTTAAGGTCAGGGTTAAAATCGAGAGCATTTCAGGATAGTGCTAGGGTCAGAGTTAGGTTTAACGTTCGCTTTCGTAGAATCCAGGGTTAGGCTTAAGGTTAGGCTTAGGGTGAGGGTTAGGGTTAGAATCAGGCGCATTTTTACTGTTCTGGATTTCGTCAGGGTATGGCTTAGAGTGCCCTTAGGGGTAGGGGTAGGAGTAGGGTTAGGACTAGGGTTAAGGTTTGTGTTGGTAAAATCGAGGTTTGGGGTTAGGCTTAGGGTCAGGAATGGCTTTTGGGTTAGAATGCAGTGCTTTTAGGCTTAGGGAGAGTGTTGAAATTGACGATTTACTTTTAGAGTTAGAATCAAGCACATTTCAGGATAGAGTTATGTTTAGAATTCGTTAGGGTTCCGGTTAGTGTTAGGGTTAGGAGTATGGTTAGAGTGCATTTAGCGGTAGGGGTTGGGGCACGGTTAGAATTAAGGTTAGGGTTAGTGTTGGTAAAATCGAGGTTTAGGGTTAGGCTCAGGGTCAGGATTGCCCTTTGGGTTAGAAGCGAGTGCATTTAGGCTTAAGGTTACTGTCGAGATTGACGAATTAGTGTTAGGGTTAGAATCAAGAACATTACAGTTAGAGTTATGGTTAGAATCCAGTGCATTTAGGGTTAGGCTTAGGCTTAGGGTTACGGTTATGTTTAGGGTGAGAGATAGAATCGAGTGCATTTAAGGACAGTGTTAGGGTTAGAGTTAGGTTTAGGGTTAGCTTTCGTAGAATCGAGGGTTAGGCTTCGGGTTAAGGTTAGTGTTAGGGTTAGGGTTAGAATGAGGCGCAATTTTAGTCTTATGGTTGGGGTTAGGGTATGGCTTAGAGTGCATTTAGGGGTAGCGGTAGGAGTAGGGTTAGGATTAGGGTTAAGGTTTGTGTTGTTAGAATAGAGGTTTAAGGTTAGGCTAATGGTCAGGATTGCCTTTTGGGTTGTAATCGAGTGCATTTAGGGTTAGAGTTAGTGTTGAGATTGACGATTTAGTATTAGGGTTAGAATCGAGCACATTAGGGTTAGAGTTATGGTTTGAATGCAGTGCGTTTTAGTTAGGGATAGGGTTAGGATAACGGTTATGTTTAGGGTGAGGGTTAGAATCGAGTCCATTTAAGGATAGTGTTAGGGTTAGAGTTAGGTTAGGCTTAGCTTTCTTAGAATCGACGGTTAGGGTTAGGGTTAAGATTAGGGTTCGGGTTAGGGTTAGGGTTGGGTTTAGGGTTAGGGTTAGAAGCAAGGGCATATTTGTTGTTAAGGTTAGGGTTAGGGTTTGGGTTAGAGGGCATTCAGGTGTAGGAGTAGGAGTCGGGTTAGGATTAGGGTTAGGGTTTTTGTTGGTGGAATTGAGGTTCAGACTTAGGCTTAGGGTCAGGATTGCCTTTTGGGTTAGAATCGAGTGCATTTAGGGTTACAGTTAGTGTTGAGATTGACGATTTAGTGTTAAGGTTAGAAACGAGCACATTGGCGTTAGAGTTATGGTTAGAATCGAATGCATATAGGGTTAGGATTAGGGCTAGGGTTATTAGGGTCAGGGTTTGAATCGAGAGTATTTAAGGATCGTGTTAGTGTTAGAGTTAGGTTTAAGGTTAGCTTTCGTAGAATCGAGGGTTAGGGTTAGCGTTAGGGTTCGGGTTCGGTTTAGAATCGAGCGCATTTTTAGTATTAGGGTTGGGGTAAGCTTACGATTAGAGTGCATTTAGGGCTAGGGGTAGGAGTAGGGTTAGGATTAGGGTTACGGTTTGTGGTGGTAGAATCGAGGTTTAGGGTTAGGCTTAGGGTCAGGATTGCCTTTTGGGTTAGAATCGAGTGCATTCCGGGTTAGAGTTAGTGATGAGATTGATGATTTAGTGTTAGGGTTAGAATCGAGCACATTTAGGGTTAGAGTTATGGTTAGAATTCGTTAGAGTTAGGGTTAGGGGTAGGTTAGGGGTTAGAATCACGCGCATTTTTAGTGTTAGGGTTAGGGTTAGTGTTAAGGTTAGAGTGCATTTAGAGGTAGGGGTAGCAGCAGAATTAGGATTTGGGTTAGGGTTAGTGATGGTAGAATCGAGGTTGAGGTTTAGGCTTAGGGTCAGGATTGCATTTTGGATCAGAATCGAGTGTATTTAGGCTTTGGGTTAGTGTTCAAAGTGACGATTTAGTGTTAGGGTTTGAATCGAGCACATTTAGGGTTAGAGTAATGGTTAGAATTCAGTGCATTTAGGGTTAGGGTTAGGGTTCGGGTTCGGTTTAGAATCGAGCGCATTTTTAGTATTAGGGTTGGGGTAAGCTTACGATTAGAGTGCATTTAGGGCTAGGGGTAGGAGTAGGGTTAGGATTAGGGTTACGGTTTGTGGTGGTAGAATCGAGGTTTAGGGTTAGGCTTAGGGTCAGGTTTGCCTTTTGGGTTAGAATCGAGTGCATTCCGGGTTAGAGTTAGTGATGAGATTGATGATTTAGTGTTAGGGATAGAATCGAGCACATTTAGGGTTAGAGTTATGGTTAGAATTCGTTAGAGTTAGGGTTAGGGGTAGGGTAGGGGTTAGAATCACGCGCATTTTTAGTGTTAGGGTTAGGGTTAGTGTTAAGGTTAGAGTGCATTTAGAGGTAGGGGTAGCAGCAGAATTAGGATTTGGGTTAGGGTTAGTGATGGTAGAATCGAGGTTGAGGTTTAGGCTTAGGGTCAGGATTGCATTTTGGATCAGAATCGAGTGTATTTAGGCTTTGGGTTAGTGTTCAAAGTGACGATTTAGTGGTAGGGTTTAAATAGAGCACATTTAGGGTTAGAGTAATGGTTAGAATTCAGTGCATTTAGGGTTAGGGTTAGGGTTAAGGTCAGGGTTAAAATTGAGAGCATTTAAGGATAGTGCTAGGGTCGGAGTTAGGTTTAACGTTCGCTTTCTTAGAATCCAGGGTTAGGCTTAAGGTTAGGCTTAGGGTGAGTGTTAGGGTTAGAATCAGGCGCATTTTTAGTGTTCTGGTTTTCGTCAGGGTATGGCTTAGAGTGCATTTAGGGGTAGGGGTAGGAGTAGGGTTAGGACTAGGGTTAAGGTTTGTGTTGGTAAAATCGAGGTTTAGGGTTAGGCTTAGGGTCAGGAATGGCTTTTGGGTTAGAATCCAGTGCATTTAGGCTTAGGGATAGTGTTGAAATTGACGATTTAGTTTTAGCGTTAGAATCAAGCACATTTCGGGATAGATTTATGGTTAGAATTCGTTAGGGTTACGGTTAATGTTAGGGTTAGGGGTATGGTTAGAGTGCATTTAGCGGTAGGGGTTGGGGCACGGTTAGAATTAAGGTTAGGGTTAGTGTTGGTAAAATCGAGGTTTAGGGTTAGGCTCAGCGTCAGGATTGCCCTTTGGATTAGAATCGAGTGCATTTAGGCTTAAGGTTACTGTCGAGATTGACGAATTAGTGTTAGGGTTAGAATCAAGAACATTACAGTTAGAGTTATGGTTAGAATCCAGTGCATTTAGGGTTAGGCTTAGGCTTAGGGTTACGGTTATGTTTAGGGTGAGGGTTAGAATCGAGTGCATTTAAGGATAGTGTTAGGGTTAGAGTTAGGTTTAGGGTGAGCTTTCGTAGAATCGAGGGTTAGGCTTAGGAGTAAGGTTAGTGTTGGGGTTAGGGTTAGAATGAGGCGCAATTTTAGTGTTATGGTTGGGGTTCGGGTATGGCTTAGAGTGCATTTAGGGGTAGGGGTAGGAGTAGGGCTAGGATTAGGGTTAAGGTTTGTGTTGTTAGAATAGAGGTTTAAGGTTAGGCTAATGGTCAGGATTGCCTTTTGGGTTGTAATCGAGTGCATTTAGGGTTAGAGTTAGTGTTGAGATTGACGACTTAGTATTAGGGTTAGAATCCAGCACATTAGGGTTAGAGTTATGGTTAGAATCCAGTGCATTTAGGTTAGGGATAGGGTTAGGATAACGCTTATGTTTAGGGTGAGGGTTAGAATCGAGTCCATTTAAGGATAGTGTTAGGGTTAGAGCTAGGTTAGGGTTAGCTTTCTTAGAATCGACGGTTAGGGTTAGGGTTAGGATTAGGGTTCGGGTTGGGGTCAGGGTTGGGTTTAGGGTTAGGGTTAGAAGCAAGGGCATATTTATTGTTAAGGTTTGGGTTAGGGTTAGGGTTAGAGGGCATTCAGGTGTAGGAGTAGGAGTCGGGTTAGGATTAGGGTTAGGGTTTTTCTTGGTAGAATTGAGGTTCAGGCTTAGGCTTAGGGTCAGGATTGCCTTTTGGGTTAGAATCGAGTGCATTTAGGGTTACAGTTAGTGTTGAGATTGACCATTTAGTGTTAAGGTTAGAAACGAGCACATTGGCGTTAGAGTTATGGTTAGAATCTTATGCATTTAGGGTTAGGATTAGGGTTAGGGTTATTAGGGTCAGGGTTTGAATCGAGAGTATTTAAGGATCGTGTTAGTGTTAGAGTTAGGTTTAAGGTTAGCTTTCGTAGAATCGAGGGTTAGGGTTAGGGTTAGGGTTCGGGTTCGGTTTAGAATCGAACGCATTTTTAGTATTAGGTTTGGGGTAAGCTTACGATTAGAGTGCATTTAGGGGTAGGGGTAGGAGTAGGGTTAGGATTAGGGTTACGGTTTGTGGTGGTAGAATCGAGGTTTAGGGTTAGGCTTAGGGTCAGGATTGCCTTTTGGGTTAGAATCGAGTGCATTCCGGGTTAGAGTTAGTGATGAGATTGATGATTTAGTGTTAGGGTTAGAATCGAGCACATTTAGGGTTAGAGTTATGGTTAGAATTCGTTAGAGTTAGGGTTAGGGGTAGGGCTAGGGTAGGGGTTAGAATCACGCGCATTTTTAGTGTTAGGGTTAGGGTTAGTGTTAAGGTTAGAGTGCATTTAGAGGTAGGGGTAGCAGCAGAATTAGGATTTGGGTTAGGGTTAGTGATGGTAGAATCGAGGTTGAGGTTTAGGCTTAGGGTCAGGATTGCATTTTGGATCAGAATCGAGTGTATTTAGGCTTTGGGTTAGTGTTCAAAGTGACGATTTAGTGTTAGGGTTTGAATCGAGCACTTTTAGGGTTAGAGTAATGGTTAGAATTCAGTGCAAATAGGGTTAGGGTTAGGGTTAGGGTTAGGGTTAGGGTCAGGGTTAAAATCGAGAGCATTTCAGGATAGTGCTAGGGTCAGAGTTAGGTTTAACGTTCGCTTTCGTAGAATCCAGGGTTAGGCTTAAGGTTAGGCTTAGGGTGAGGGTTAGGGTTAGAATCAGGCGCATTTTTACTGTTCTGGATTTCGTCAGGGTATGGCTTAGAGTGCCCTTAGGGGTAGGGGTAGGAGTAGGGTTAGGACTAGGGTTAAGGTTTGTGTTTGTAAAATCGAGGTTTGGGGTTAGGCTTAGGGTCAGGAATGGCTTTTGGGTTAGAATGCAGTGCTTTTAGGCTTAGGGAGAGTGTTGAAATTGACGATTTACTTTTAGAGTTAGAATCAAGCACATTTCAGGATAGAGTTATGTTTAGAATTCGTTAGGGTTCCGGTTAGTGTTAGGGTTAGGAGTATGGTTAGAGTGCATTTAGCGGTAGGGGTTGGGGCACGGTTAGAATTAAGGTTAGGGTTAGTGTTGGTAAAATCGAGGTTTAGGGTTAGGCTCAGGGTCAGGATTGCCCTTTGGGTTAGAAGCGAGTGCATTTAGGCTTAAGGTTACTGTCGAGATTGACGAATTAGTGTTAGGGTTAGAATCAAGAACATTACAGTTAGAGTTATGGTTAGAATCCAGTGCATTTAGGGTTAGGCTTAGGCTTAGGGTTACGGTTATGTTTAGGGTGAGGGATAGAATCGAGTGCATTTAAGGACAGTGTTAGGGTTAGAGTTAGGTTTAGGGTTAGCTTTCGTAGAATCGAGGGTTAGGCTTCGGGTTAAGGTTAGTGTTAGGGTTAGGGTTAGAATGAGGCGCAATTTTAGTCTTATGGTTGGGGTTAGGGTATGGCTTAGAGTGCATTTAGGGGTAGCGGTAGGAGTAGGGTTAGGATTAGGGTTAAGGTTTGTGTTGTTAGAATAGAGGTTTAAGGTTAGGCTAATGGTCAGGATTGCCTTTGGGTTGTAATCGAGTGCATTTAGGGTTAGAGTTAGTGTTGAGATTGACGATTTAGTATTAGGGTTAGAATCGAGCACATTAGGGTTAGAGTTATGGTTTGAATGCAGTGCGTTTTAGTTAGGGATAGGGTTAGGATAACGGTTATGTTTAGGGTGAGGGTTAGAATCGAGTCCATTTAAGGATAGTGTTAGGGTTAGAGTTAGGTTAGGCTTAGCTTTCTTAGAATCGACGGTTAGGGTTAGGGTTAAGATTAGGGTTCGGGTTAGGGTTAGGGTTGGGTTTAGGGTTAGGGTTAGAAGCAAGGGCATATTTATTGTTAAGGTTAGGGTTAGGGTTTGGGTTAGAGGGCATTCAGGTGTAGGAGTAGGAGTCGGGTTAGGATTAGGGTTAGGGTTTTTGTTGGTGGAATTGAGGTTCAGACTTAGGCTTAGGGTCAGGATTGCCTTTTGGGTTAGAATCGAGTGCATTTAGGGTTACAGTTAGTGTTGAGATTGACGATTTAGTGTTAAGGTTAGAAACGAGCACATTGGCGTTAGAGTTATGGTTAGAATCGAATGCATTTAGGGTTAGGATTAGGGCTAGGGTTATTAGGGTCAGGGTTTGAATCGAGAGTATTTAAGGATCGTGTTAGTGTTAGAGTTAGGTTTAAGGTTAGCTTTCGTAGAATCGAGGGTTAGGGTTAGCGTTAGGGTTCGGGTTCGGTTTAGAATCGAGCGCATTTTTAGTATTAGGGTTGGGGTAAGCTTACGATTAGAGTGCATTTAGGGGTAGGGGTAGGAGTAGGGTTAGGATTAGGGTTACGGTTTGTGGTGGTAGAATCGAGGTTTAGGGTATGGCTTAGGGTCAGGTTTGCCTTTTGGGTTAGAATCGAGTGCATTCCGGGTTAGAGTTAGTGATGAGATTGATGATTTAGTGTTAGGGATAGAATCGAGCACATTTAGGGTTAGAGTTATGGTTAGAATTCGTTAGAGTTCGGGTTAGGGGTAGGGGTAGGGTAGGGGTTAGAATCACGCGCATTTTTAGTGTTAGGGTTAGGGTTAGTGTTAAGGTTAGAGTGCATTTAGAGGTAGGGGTAGCAGCAGAATTAGGATTTGGGTTAGGGTTAGTGATGGTAGAATCGAGGTTGAGGTTTAGGCTTAGGGTCAGGATTGCATTTTGGATCAGAATCGAGTGTATTTAGGCTTTGGGTTAGTGTTCAAAGTGACGATTTAGTGTTAGGGTTTGAATCGAGCACATTTAGGGTTAGAGTAATGGTTAGAATTCAGTGCATTTAGGGTTAGGGTTAGGGTTCGGGTTCGGTTTAGAATCGAGCGCATTTTTAGTATTAGGGTTGGGGTAAGCTTACGATTAGAGTGCATTTAGGGCTAGGGGTAGGAGTAGGGTTAGGATTAGGGTTACGGTTTGTGGTGGTAGAATCGAGGTTTAGGGTTAGGCTTAGGGTCAGGATTGCCTTTTGGGTTAGAATCGAGTGCATTCCGGGTTAGAGTTAGTGATGAGATTGATGATTTAGTGTTAGGGTTAGAATCGAGCACATTTAGGGTTAGAGTTATGGTTAGAATTCGTTAGAGTTAGGGTTAGGGGTAGGGCAAGGGTAGGGGTTAGAATCACGCGCATTTTTAGTGTTAGGGTTAGGGTTAGTGTTAAGGTTAGAGTGCATTTAGAGGTAGGGGTAGCAGCAGAATTAGGATTTGGGTTAGGGTTAGTGATGGTAGAATCGAGGTTGAGGTTTAGGCTTAGGGTCAGGATTGCATTTTGGATCAGAATCGAGTGTATTTAGGCTTTGGGTTAGTGTTCAAAGTGACGATTTAGTGTTAGGGTTTGAATCGAGCACATTTAGGGTTAGAGTAATGGTTAGAATTCAGTGCATTTAGGGTTAGGGTTAGGGTTAGGGTCAGGGTTAAAATCGAGAGCATTTAAGGATAGTGCTAGGGTCGGAGTTAGGTTTAACGTTCGCTTTCGTAGAATCCAGGGTTAGGCTTAAGGTTAGGCTTAGGGTGAGGGTTAGGGTTAGAATCAGGCGCATTTTTACTGTTCTGGATTTCGTCAGGGTATGGCTTAGAGTGCCCTTAGGGGTAGGGGTAGGAGTAGGGTTAGGACTAGGGTTAAGGTTTGTGTTGGTAAAATCGAGGTTTGGGGTTAGGCTTAGGGTCAGGAATGGCTTTTGGGTTAGAATGCAGTGCTTTTAGGCTTAGGGAGAGTGTTGAAATTGACGATTTACTTTTAGAGTTAGAATCAAGCACATTTCAGGATAGAGTTATGTTTAGAATTCGTTAGGGTTCCGGTTAGTGTTAGGGTTAGGAGTATGGTTAGAGTGCATTTAGCGGTAGGGGTTGGGGCACGGTTAGAATTAAGGTTAGGGTTAGTGTTGGTAAAATCGAGGTTTAGGGTTAGGCTCAGGGTCAGGATTGCCCTTTGGGTTAGAAGCGAGTGCATTTAGGCTTAAGGTTACTGTCGAGATTGACGAATTAGTGTTAGGGTTAGAATCAAGAACATTACAGTTAGAGTTATGGTTAGAATCCAGTGCATTTAGGGTTAGGCTTAGGCTTAGGGTTACGGTTATGTTTAGGGTGAGGGATAGAATCGAGTGCATTTAAGGACAGTGTTAGGGTTAGAGTTAGGTTTAGGGTTAGCTTTCGTAGAATCGAGGGTTAGGCTTCGGGTTAAGGTTAGTGTTAGGGTTAGGGTTAGAATGAGGCGCAATTTTAGTCTTATGGTTGGGGTTAGGGTATGGCTTAGAGTGCATTTAGGGGTAGCGGTAGGAGTAGGGTTAGGATTAGGGTTAAGGTTTGTGTTGTTAGAATAGAGGTTTAAGGTTAGGCTAATGGTCAGGATTGCCTTTGGGTTGTAATCGAGTGCATTTAGGGTTAGAGTTAGTGTTGAGATTGACGATTTAGTATTAGGGTTAGAATCGAGCACATTAGGGTTAGAGTTATGGTATGAATGCAGTGCGTTTTAGTTAGAGATAGGGTTAGGATAACGGTTATGTTTAGGGTGAGGGTTAGAATCGAGTCCATTTAAGGATAGTGTTAGGGTTAGAGTTAGGTTAGGCTTAGCTTTCTTAGAATCGACGGTTAGGGTTACGGTTAAGATTAGGGTTCGGGTTAGGGTTAGGGTTGGGTTTAGGGTTAGGGTTAGAAGCAAGGGCATATTTATTGTTAAGGTTAGGGTTAGGGTTAGGGTTAGAGGGCATTCAGGTGTAGGAGTAGGAGTCGGGTTAGGATTAGGGTTAGGGTTTTTGTTGATAGAATTGAGGTTCAGGCTTAGGCTTAGGGTCAGGATTGCCTTTTGGGTTAGAATCGAGTGCATTTAGGGTTACAGTTAGTGTTGAGATTGACGATTTAGTGTTAAGGTTAGAAACGACCACATTGGCGTTAGAGTTATGGTTAGAATCGAATGCATTTAGGGTTAGGATTAGGGCTAGGGTTATTAGGGTCAGGGTTTGAATCGAGAGTATTTAAGGATCGTGTTAGTGTTAGAGTTAGGTTTAAGGTTAGCTTTCGTAGAATCGAGGGTTAGGGTTAGAGTTAGCGTTCGGGTTCGGTTTAGAATCGAGCGCATTTTTAGTATTAGGGTTGGGGTAAGCTTACGATTAGAGTGCATTTAGGGCTAGGGGTAGGAGTAGGGTTAGGATTAGGGTTACGGTTTGTGGTGGTAGAATCGAGGTTTAGGGTTAGGCTTAGGGTCAGGATTGCCTTTTGGGTTAGAATCGAGTGCATTCCGGGTTAGAGTTAGTGATGAGATTGATGATTTAGTGTTAGGGATAGAATCGAGCACATTTAGGGTTAGAGTTATGGTTAGAATTCGTTAGAGTTCGGGTTAGGGGTAGGGGTAGGGTAGGGGTTAGAATCACGCGCATTTTTAGTGTTAGGGTTAGGGTTAGTGTTAAGGTTAGAGTGCATTTAGAGGTAGGGGTAGCAGCAGAATTAGGATTTGGGTTAGGGTTAGTGATGGTAGAATCGAGGTTGAGGTTTAGGCTTAGGGTCAGGATTGCATTTTGGATCAGAATCGAGTGTATTTAGGCTTTGGGTTAGTGTTCAAAGTGACGATTTAGTGTTAGGGTTTGAATCGAGCACATTTAGGGTTAGAGTAATGGTTAGAATTCAGTGCATTTAGGGTTAGGGTTAGGGTTAGGGTTAGGGTTAGGGTTAAAATCGAGAGCATTTAAGGATAGTGCTAGGGTCGGAGTGAGGTTTAACGTTCGCTTTCGTAGAATACAGGGTTAGGCTTAAGGTTAGGCTTAGGGTGAGGGTTAGGGTTAGAATCAGGCGCATTTTTTAGTGTTCTGGATTTCGTCAGGGTATGGCTTAGAGTGCCCTTAGGGGTAGGGGTAGGAGTAGGGTTAGGACTAGGGTTAAGGTTTGTGTTTGTAAAATCGAGGTTTGGGGTTAGGCTTAGGGTCAGGAATGGCTTTTGGGTTAGAATGCAGTGCTTTTAGGCTTAGGGAGAGTGTTGAAATTGACGATTTACTTTTAGAGTTAGAATCAAGCACATTTCAGGATAGAGTTATGTTTAGAATTCGTTAGGGTTCCGGTTAGTGTTAGGGTTAGGAGTATGGTTAGAGTGCATTTAGCGGTAGGGGTTGGGGCACGGTTAGAATTAAGGTTAGGGTTAGTGTTGGTAAAATCGAGGTTTAGGGTTAGGCTCAGGGTCAGGATTGCCCTTTGGGTTAGAAGCGAGTGCATTTAGGCTTAAGGTTACTGTCGAGATTGACGAATTAGTGTTAGGGTTAGAATCAAGAACATTACAGTTAGAGTTATGGTTAGAATCCAGTGCATTTAGGGTTAGGCTTAGGCTTAGGGTTACGGTTATGTTTAGGGTGAGGGATAGAATCGAGTGCATTTAAGGACAGTGTTAGGGTTAGAGTTAGGTTTAGGGTTAGCTTTCGTAGAATCGAGGGTTAGGCTTCGGGTTAAGGTTAGTGTTAGGGTTAGGGTTAGAATGAGGCGCAATTTTAGTCTTATGGTTGGGGTTCGGGTATGGCTTAGAGTGCATTTAGGGGTAGCGGTAGGAGTAGGGTTAGGATTAGGGTTAAGGTTTGTGTTGTTAGAATAGAGGTTTAAGGTTAGGCTAATGGTCAGGATTGCCTTTGGGTTGTAATCGAGTGCATTTAGGGTTAGAGTTAGTGTTGAGATTGACGATTTAGTATTAGGGTTAGAATCGAGCACATTAGGGTTAGAGTTATGGTTTGAATGCAGTGCGTTTTAGTTAGGGATAGGGTTAGGATAACGGTTATGTTTAGGGTGAGGGTTAGAATCGAGTCCATTTAAGGATAGTGTTAGGGTTAGAGTTAGGTTAGGCTTAGCTTTCTTAGAATCGACGGTTAGGGTTAGGGTTAAGATTAGGGTTCGGGTTAGGGTTAGGGTTGGGTTTAGGGTTAGGGTTAGAAGCAAGGGCATATTTATTGTTAAGGTTAGGGTTAGGGTTTGGGTTAGAGGGCATTCAGGTGTAGGAGTAGGAGTCGGGTTAGGATTAGGGTTAGGGTTTTTGTTGGTGGAATTGAGGTTCAGACTTAGGCTTAGGGTCAGGATTGCCTTTTGGGTTAGAATCGAGTGCATTTAGGGTTACAGTTAGTGTTGAGATTGACGATTTAGTGTTAAGGTTAGAAACGACCACATTGGCGTTAGAGTTATGGTTAGAATCGAATGCATTTAGGGTTAGGATTAGGGCTAGGGTTATTAGGGTCAGGGTTTGAATCGAGAGTATTTAAGGATCGTGTTAGTGTTAGAGTTAGGTTTAAGGTTAGCTTTCGTAGAATCGAGGGTTAGGGTTAGCGTTAGGGTTCGGGTTCGGTTTAGAATCGAGCGCATTTTTAGTATTAGGGTTGGGGTAAGCTTACGATTAGAGTGCATTTAGGGGTAGGGGTAGGAGTAGGGTTAGGATTAGGGTTACGGTTTGTGGTGGTAGAATCGAGGTTTAGGGTATGGCTTAGGGTCAGGTTTGCCTTTTGGGTTAGAATCGAGTGCATTCCGGGTTAGAGTTAGTGATGAGATTGATGATTTAGTGTTAGGGATAGAATCGAGCACATTTAGGGTTAGAGTTATGGTTAGAATTCGTTAGAGTTCGGGTTAGGGGTAGGGGTAGGGTAGGGGTTAGAATCACGCGCATTTTTAGTGTTAGGGTTAGGGTTAGTGTTAAGGTTAGAGTGCATTTAGAGGTAGGGGTAGCAGCAGAATTAGGATTTGGGTTAGGGTTAGTGATGGTAGAATCGAGGTTGAGGTTTAGGCTTAGGGTCAGGATTGCATTTTGGATCAGAATCGAGTGTATTTAGGCTTTGGGTTAGTGTTCAAAGTGACGATTTAGTGTTAGGGTTTGAATCGAGCACATTTAGGGTTAGAGTAATGGTTAGAATTCAGTGCATTTAGGGTTAGGGTTAGGGTTCGGGTTCGGTTTAGAATCGAGCGCATTTTTAGTATTAGGGTTGGGGTAAGCTTACGATTAGAGTGCATTTAGGGCTAGGGGTAGGAGTAGGGTTAGGATTAGGGTTACGGTTTGTGGTGGTAGAATCGAGGTTTAGGGTTAGGCTTAGGGTCAGGATTGCCTTTTGGGTTAGAATCGAGTGCATTCCGGGTTAGAGTTAGTGATGAGATTGATGATTTAGTGTTAGGGTTAGAATCGAGCACATTTAGGGTTAGAGTTATGGTTAGAATTCGTTAGAGTTAGGGTTAGGGGTAGGGCAAGGGTAGGGGTTAGAATCACGCGCATTTTTAGTGTTAGGGTTAGGGTTAGTGTTAAGGTTAGAGTGCATTTAGAGGTAGGGGTAGCAGCAGAATTAGGATTTGGGTT
Organism: Notamacropus eugenii; assembly: GCF_028372415.1. Classification (NCBI taxonomy): domain Eukaryota; kingdom Metazoa; phylum Chordata; class Mammalia; order Diprotodontia; family Macropodidae; genus Notamacropus; species Notamacropus eugenii. The sequence continues at coordinate 168,365,714 of NC_092877.1, read as the reverse complement.
AGGGTTAGTGATGGTAGAATCGAGGTTGAGGTTTAGGCTTAGGGTCAGGATTGCATTTTGGATCAGAATCGAGTGTATTTAGGCTTTGGGTTAGTGTTCAAAGTGACGATTTAGTGTTAGGGTTTGAATCGAGCACATTTAGGGTTAGAGTAATGGTTAGAATTCAGTGCATTTAGGGTTAGGGTTAGGGTTAGGGTCAGGGTTAAAATCGAGAGCATTTAAGGATAGTGCTAGGGTCGGAGTTAGGTTTAACGTTCGCTTTCGTAGAATCCAGGGTTAGGCTTAAGGTTAGGCTTAGGGTGAGGGTTAGGGTTAGAATCAGGCGCATTTTTAGTGTTCTGGTTTTCGTCAGGGTATGGCTTAGAGTGCATTTCGGGGTAGGGGTAGGAGTAGGGTTAGGACTAGGATTAAGGTTTGTGTTGGTAAAATCGAGGTTTAGGGTTAGCCTTAGGGTCAGGAATGGCTTTTGGGTTAGAATGCAGTGCATTTAGGCTTAGGGATAGTGTTGAAATTGACGATTTAGTTTTAGCGTTAGAATCAAGCACATTTCGGGATAGAGTTATGGTTAGAATTCGTTAGGGTTACGGTTAGTGTTAGGGTTAGGGTTAGAATGAGGCGCAATTTTAGTGTTATGGTTGGGGTTAGGGTATGGCTTAGAGCGCATTTAGGGGTAGGGGTAGGAGTAGGGCTAGGATTAGGGTTAAGGTTTGTGTTGTTAGAATAGAGGTTTAAGGTTAGGCTAATGGTCAGGATTGCCTTTTGGGTTGTAATCGAGTGCATTTAGGGTTAGAGTTAGTGTTGAGATTGACGACTTAGTATTAGGGTTAGAATCGAGCACATTAGGGTTAGAGTTATGGTTAGAATCCAGTGCATTTAGGTTAGGGATAGGGTTAGGATAACGGTTATGTTTAGGGTGAGGGTTAGAATCGAGTCCATTTAAGGATAGTGTTAGGGTTAGAGTTAGGTTAGGGTTAGCTTTCTTAGAATCGACGGTTAGGGTTAGGGTTAGGATTAGGGTTCGGGTTGGGGTCAGGGTTGGGTTTAGGGTTAGGGTTAGAAGCAAGGGCATATTTAGTGTTAAGGTTAGGGTTAGGGTTAGGGTTAGAGGGCATTCAGGTGTAGGAGTAGGAGTAGGGTTAGGATTAGGGTTAGGGTTTTTGTTGATAGAATTGAGGTTCAGGCTTAGGCTTAGGGTCAGGATTGCCTTTTGGGGTAGAATAGAGTGCATTTAGGGTTACAGTTAGTGTTGAGATTGACGATTTAGTGTTAAGGTTAGAAACGAGCGAATTAGCGTTAGAGTTATGGTTAGAATCTACTGCATTTAGGGTTAGGATTAGGGTTAGGGTTATTAGGGTCAGGGTTTGAATCGAGAGTATTTAAGGATCGTGTTAGTGTTAGAGTTAGGTTTAAGGTTAGCTTTCGTAGAATCGAGGGTTAGGGTTAGGGTTAGGGTTCGGGTTCGGTTTAGAATCGAGCGCATTTTTAGTATGAGGGTTGGGGTAAGCTTACGATTAGAGTGCATTTAGGGCTAGGGGTAGGAGTAGGGTTAGGATTAGGGTTACGGTTTGTAGTAGTAGAATCGAGGTTTAGGGTTAGGCTTAGGGTCAGGATTGCCTTTTGGGTTAGAATCGAGTGCATTCCGTTTTAGAGTTAGTGATGAGATTGATGATTTAGTGTTAGGGTTAAAATCGAGCACATTTAGGGTTAGAGTTATGGTTAGAATTCGTTAGAGTTAGGGTTAGGGGTAGGGTAGGGGTTAGAATAACGCGCATTTTTAGTGTTAGGGTTAGGGTTAGTGTTAAGGTTAGAGTGCATTTAGAGGTAGGGGTAGCAGCAGAATAAGGATTTGGGTTAGGGTTAGTGATGGTAGAATCGAGGTTGAGGTTTAGGCTTAGGGTCAGGATTGCATTTTGGATCAGAATCGAGTGTATTTAGGCTTTGGGTTAGTGTTCAAAGTGACGATTTAGTGTTAGGGTTTGAATCGAGCACATTTAGGGTTAGAGTAATGGTTAGAATTCAGTGCATTTAGGGTTAGGGTTAGGGTTCGGGTTCGGTTTAGAATCGAGCGCATTTTTAGTATTAGGGTTGGGGTAAGCTTACGATTAGAGTGCATTTAGGGGTAGGGGTAGGAGTAGGGTTAGGATTAGGGTTACGGTTTGTGGTGGTAGAATCGAGGTTTAGGGTATGGCTTAGGGTCAGGTTTGCCTTTTGGGTTAGAATCGAGTGCATTCCGGGTTAGAGTTAGTGATGAGATTGATGATTTAGTGTTAGGGATAGAATCGAGCACATTTAGGGTTAGAGTTATGGTTAGAATTCGTTAGAGTTCGGGTTAGGGGTAGGGGTAGGGTAGGGGTTAGAATCACGCGCATTTTTAGTGTTAGGGTTAGGGTTAGTGTTAAGGTTAGAGTGCATTTAGAGGTAGGGGTAGCAGCAGAATTAGGATTTGGGTTAGGGTTAGTGATGGTAGAATCGAGGTTGAGGTTTAGGCTTAGGGTCAGGATTGCATTTTGGATCAGAATCGAGTGTATTTAGGCTTTGGGTTAGTGTTCAAAGTGACGATTTAGTGTTAGGGTTTGAATCGAGCACATTTAGGGTTAGAATCGAGCACATTTAGGGTTAGAGTAATGGTTAGAATTCAGTGTATTTAGGGTTAGGGTTAGGGTTAGGGTTAGGGTCAGGGTTAAAATCGAGAGCATTTCAGGATAGGGCTAGGGTCGGAGTTAGGTTTAGCGTTCGCTTTCTTAGAATCGAGGGTTAGGGTTAACGTTAGGCTTAGGGTGAGGGTTTAGGGTTAGAATCAGGCGCATTTTTAGTGTTCTGGTTTTCGTCAGGGTATGGCTTAGAGTGCCTTTAGGGGTAGGGGTAGGAGTAGGGTTAGGACTAGGGTTAAGGTTTGTGTTGGTAAAATCGAGGTTTAGGGTTAGGCTTAGGATCAGGAATGGCTTTTGGGTTAGAATCCAGTGCATTTAGGCTTAGGGATAGTGTTGAAATTGACGATTTAGTTTTAGCGTTAGAATCAAGCACATTTCGGGATAGAGTTATGGTTAGAATTCGTTAGGGTTACGGGTAGTGTTAGGGTTAGGGGTATGGTTAGACTGCATTTAGCGGTAGGGGTTGGGGCACGGTTAGAATTAAGGTTAGGGTTAGTGTTGGTAAAATCGAGGTTTAGGGTTAGGCTCAGGGTCAGGATTGCCCTTTGGGTTAGAAGCGAGTGCATTTAGGCTTAAGGTTACTGTCGAGATTGACGAATTAGTGTTAGGGTTAGAATCAAGAACATTACCGTTAGAGTTATGGTTAGAATCCAGTGCATTTAGGGTTAGGCTTAGGCTTAGGGTTACGGTTTTGTTTAGGGTGAGGGTTAGAATCGAGTGCATTTAAGGATAGTGTTAGGGTTAGAGTTAGGTTTAGGGTGAGCTTTCGTAGAATCGAGGGTTAGGCTTCGGGTTAGGGTTAGTGTTAGGGTTAGGGTTAGAATGAGGCGCAATTTTAGTGTTATGGTTGGGGTTCGGGTATGGCTTAGAGTGCATTTAGGGGTAGGGGTAGGAGTAGGGTTAGGATTAGGGTTAAGGTTTGTGTTGTTAGAATAGAGGTTTAAGGTTAGGCTAATGGTCAGGATTGCCTTTTGGGTTGTAATCGAGTGCATTTAGGGTTAGAGTTAGTGTTGAGATTGACGATTTAGTATTAGGGTTAGAATCGAGCACATTAGGGTTAGAGTTATGGTTAGAATCCAGTGCATTTAGGTTAGGGATAGGGTTAGGATAACGGTTATGTTTAGGGTGAGGGTTAGAATCGAGTCCATTTAAGGATAGTGTTAGGGTTAGAGTTAGGTTAGGGTTAGCTTTCTTAGAATCGACGGTTAGGGTTAGGGTTAGGATTAGGGTTCGGGTTGGGGTCAGGGTTGGGTTTAGGGTTAGGGTTAGAAGCAAGGGCATATTTAGTGTTAAGGTTAGGGTTAGGGTTAGGGTTAGAGGGCATTCAGGTGTAGGAGTAGGAGTAGGGTTAGGATTAGGGTTAGGGTTTTTGTTGATAGAATTGAGGTTCAGGCTTAGGCTTAGGGTCAGGATTGCCTTTTGGGGTAGAATAGAGTGCATTTAGGGTTACAGTTAGTGTTGAGATTGACGATTTAGTGTTAAGGTTAGAAACGAGCGAATTAGCGTTAGAGTTATGGTTAGAATCTACTGCATTTAGGGTTAGGATTAGGGTTAGGGTTATTAGGGTCAGGGTTTGAATCGAGAGTATTTAAGGATCGTGTTAGTGTTAGAGTTAGGTTTAAGGTTAGCTTTCGTAGAATCGAGGGTTAGGGTTAGGGTTAGGGTTCGGGTTCGGTTTAGAATCGAGCGCATTTTTAGTATGAGGGTTGGGGTAAGCTTACGATTAGAGTGCATTTAGGGCTAGGGGTAGGAGTAGGGTTAGGATTAGGGTTACGGTTTGTGGTGGTAGAATCGAGGTTTAGGGTTAGGCTTAGGGTCAGGATTGCCTTTTGGGTTAGAATCGAGTGCATTCCGGGTTAGAGTTAGTGATGAGATTGATGATTTAGTGTTAGGGTTAAAATCGAGCACATTTAGGGTTAGAGTTATGGTTAGAATTCCTTAGAGTTAGGTTTAGGGGTAGGGTAGGGGTTAGAATCACGCGCATTTTTAGTGTTAGGGTTAGGGTTAGTGTTAAGGTTAGAGTGCATTTAGAGGTAGGGGTAGCAGCAGAATAAGGATTTGGGTTAGGGTTAGTGATGGTAGAATCGAGGTTGAGGTTTAGGCTTAGGGTCAGGATTGCATTTTGGATCAGAATCGAGTGTATTTAGGCTTTGGGTTAGTGTTCAAAGTGACGATTTAGTGTTAGGGTTTGAATCGAGCACATTTAGGGTTAGAGTAATGGTTAGAATTCAGTGCATTTAGGGTTAGGGTTAGGGTTCGGGTTCGGTTTAGAATCGAGCGCATTTTTAGTATTAGGGTTGGGGTAAGCTTACGATTAGAGTGCATTTAGGGCTAGGGGTAGGAGTAGGGTTAGGATTAGGGTTACGGTTTGTGGTGGTAGAATCGAGGTTTAGGGTTAGGCTTAGGGTCAGGTTTGCCTTTTGGGTTAGAATCGAGTGCATTCCGGGTTAGAGTTAGTGATGAGATTGATGATTTAGTGTTAGGGATAGAATCGAGCACATTTAGGGTTAGAGTTATGGTTAGAATTCGTTAGAGTTAGGGTTAGGGGTAGGGTAGGGGTTAGAATCACGCGCATTTTTAGTGTTAGGGTTAGGGTTAGTGTTAAGGTTAGAGTGCATTTAGAGGTAGGGGTAGCAGCAGAATTAGGATTTGGGTTAGGGTTAGTGATGGTAGAATCGAGGTTGAGGTTTAGGCTTAGGGTCAGGATTGCATTTTGGATCAGAATCGAGTGTATTTAGGCTTTGGGTTAGTGTTCAAAGTGACGATTTAGTGGTAGGGTTTAAATCGAGCACATTTAGGGTTAGAGTAATGGTTAGAATTCAGTGCATTTAGGGTTAGGGTTAGGGTTAGGGTTAAGGTCAGGGTTAAAATTGAGAGCATTTAAGGATAGTGCTAGGGTCGGAGTTAGGTTTAACGTTCGCTTTCTTAGAATCCAGGGTTAGGCTTAAGGTTAGGCTTAGGGTGAGTGTTAGGGTTAGAATCAGGCGCATTTTTAGTGTTCTGGTTTTCGTCAGGGTATGGCTTAGAGTGCATTTAGGGGTAGGGGTAGGAGTAGGGTTAGGACTAGGGTTAAGGTTTGTGTTGGTAAAATCGAGGTTTAGGGTTAGGCTTAGGGTCAGGAATGGCTTTTGGGTTAGAATGCAGTGCATTTAGGCTAAGGGATAGTGTTGAAATTGACGATTTAGTTTTAGCGTTAGAATCAAGCACATTTCGGGATAGATTTATGGTTAGAATTCGTTAGGGTTACGGTTAATGTTAGGGTTAGGGGTATGGTTAGAGTGCATTTAGCGGTAGGGGTTGGGGCACGGTTAGAATTAAGGTTAGGGTTAGTGTTGGTAAAATCGAGGTTTAGGGTTAGGCTCAGCGTCAGGATTGCCCTTTGGATTAGAATCGAGTGCATTTAGGCTTAAGGTTACTGTCGAGATTGACGAATTAGTGTTAGGGTTAGAATCAAGAACATTACAGTTAGAGTTATGGTTAGAATCCAGTGCATTTAGGGTTAGGCTTAGGCTTAGGGTTACGGTTATGTTTAGGGTGAGGGTTAGAATCGCGTGCATTTAAGGATAGTGTTAGGGTTAGAGTTAGGTTTAGGGTGAGCTTTCGTAGAATCGAGGGTTAGGCTTATGAGTAAGGTTAGTGTTGGGGTTAGGGTTAGAATGAGGCGCAATTTTAGTGTTATGGTTGGGGTTAGGGTATGGCTTAGAGTGCATTTAGGGGTAGGGGTAGGAGTAGGGTTAGGATTAGGGTTAAGGTTTGTGTTGTTAGAATAGAGGTTTAAGGTTAGGCTAATGGTCAGGATTGCCTTTTGGGTTGTAATCGAGTGCATTTAGGGTTAGAGTTAGTGTTGAGATTGACGACTTAGTATTAGGGTTAGAATCCAGCACATTAGGGTTAGAGTTATGGTTAGAATCCAGTGCATTTAGGTTAGGGATAGGGTTAGGATAACGCTTATGTTTAGGGTGAGGGTTAGAATCGAGTCCATTTAAGGATAGTGTTAGGGTTAGAGCTAGGTTAGGGTTAGCTTTCTTAGAATCGACGGTTAGGGTTAGGGTTAGGATTAGGGTTCGGGTTGGGGTCAGGGTTGGGTTTAGGGTTAGGGTTAGAAGCAAGGGCATATTTATTGTTAAGGTTTGGGTTAGGGTTAGGGTTAGAGGGCATTCAGGTGTAGGAGTAGGAGTCGGGTTAGGATTAGGGTTAGGGTTTTTCTTGGTAGAATTGAGGTTCAGGCTTAGGCTTAGGATCAGGATTGCCTTTTGGGTTAGAATCGAGTGCATTTAGGGTTACAGTTAGTGTTGAGATTGACCATTTAGTGTTAAGGTTAGAAACGAGCACATTGGCGTTAGAGTTATGGTTAGAATCTTATGCATTTAGGGTTAGGATTAGGGTTAGGGTTATTAGGGTCAGGGTTTGAATCGAGAGTATTTAAGGATCGTGTTAGTGTTAGAGTTAGGTTTAAGGTTAGCTTTCGTAGAATCGAGGGTTAGGGTTAGGGTTAGGGTTCGGGTTCGGTTTAGAATCGAACGCATTTTTAGTATTAGGTTTGGGGTAAGCTTACGATTAGAGTGCATTTAGGGGTAGGGGTAGGAGTAGGGTTAAAATTAGGGTTACGGTTTGCTGTGGTAGAATCGAGGTTTAGGGTTAGGCTTAGGGTCAGGATTGCCTTTTGGGTTAGAATCGAGTGTATTCCGGGTTAGAGTTAGTGATGAGATTGATGATTTAGTGTTAGGGTTAGAATCGAGCACATTTAGGGTTAGAGTTATGGTTAGAATTCGTTAGAGTTAGGGTTAGGGGTAGGGGTAGGGTAGGGGTTAGAATCACGCGCATTTTTAGTGTTAGGGTTAGGGTTAGTGTTAAGGTTAGAGTGCATTTAGAGGTAGGGGTAGCAGCAGCATTAGGATTGGGGTTAGGGTTAGTGATGGTAGAATCGAGGTTTAGGTTTAGGCTTAGGGTCAGGATTGCATTTTGGATCAGAATCGAGTGTATTTAGGCTTTGGGTTAGTGTTCAAAGTGACGATTTAGTGTTAGGGTTTGAATCGAGCACATTTAGAGTTAGAGTAATGGTTAGAATTCAGTGCATTTAGGGTTAGGGTTAGGGTTAGGGTTAAGGTCAGGGTTAAAATCGAGAGCATTTCAGGATAGTGCTAGGGTCAGAGTTAGGTTTAACGTTCGCTTTCGTAGAATCCAGGGTTAGGCTTAAGGTTAGGCTTAGGGTGAGGGTTAGGGTTAGAATCAGGCGCATTTTTACTGTTCTGGATTTCGTCAGGGTATGGCTTAGAGTGCCCTTAGGGGTAGGGGTAGGAGTAGGGTTAGGACTAGGGTTAAGGTTTGTGTTGGTAAAATCGAGGTTTGGGGTTAGGCTTAGGGTCAGGAATGGCTTTTGGGTTAGAATGCAGTGCTTTTAGGCTTAGGGAGAGTGTTGAAATTGACGATTTACTTTTAGAGTTAGAATCAAGCAAATTTCAGGATAGAGTTATGTTTAGAATTCGTTAGGGTTCCGGTTAGTGTTAGGGTTAGGAGTATGGTTAGAGTGCATTTAGCGGTAGGGGTTGGGGCACGGTTAGAATTAAGGTTAGGGTTAGTGTTGGTAAAATCGAGGTTTAGGGTTAGGCTCAGGGTCAGGATTGCCCTTTGGGTTAGAAGCGAGTGCATTTAGGCTTAAGGTTACTGTCGAGATTGACGAATTAGTGTTAGGGTTAGAATCAAGAACATTACAGTTAGAGTTATGGTTAGAATCCAGTGCATTTAGGGTTAGGCTTAGGCTTAGGGTTACGGTTATGTTTAGGGTGAGGGATAGAATCGAGTGCATTTAAGGACAGTGTTAGGGTTAGAGTTAGGTTTAGGGTTAGCTTTCGTAGAATCGAGGGTTAGGCTTCGGGTTAAGGTTAGTGTTAGGGTTAGGGTTAGAATGAGGCGCAATTTTAGTCTTATGGTTGGGGTTAGGGTATGGCTTAGAGTGCATTTAGGGGTAGCGGTAGGAGTAGGGTTAGCATTAGGGTTAAGGTTTGTGTTGTTAGAATAGAGGTTTAAGGTTAGGCTAATGGTCAGGATTGCCTTTGGGTTGTAATCGAGTGCATTTAGGGTTAGAGTTAGTGTTGAGATTGACGATTTAGTATTAGGGTTAGAATCGAGCACATTAGGGTTAGAGTTATGGTTTGAATGCAGTGCGTTTTAGTTAGGGATAGGGTTAGGATAACGGTTATGTTTAGGGTGAGGGTTAGAATCGAGTCCATTTAAGGATAGTGTTAGGGTTAGAGTTAGGTTAGGCTTAGCTTTCTTAGAATCGACGGTTAGGGTTAGGGTTAAGATTAGGGTTCGGGTTAGGGTTAGGGTTGGGTTTAGGGTTAGGGTTAGAAGCAAGGGCATATTTATTGTTAAGGTTAGGGTTAGGGTTTGGGTTAGAGGGCATTCAGGTGTAGGAGTAGGAGTCGGGTTAGGATTAGGGTTAGGGTTTTTGTTGGTGGAATTGAGGTTCAGACTTAGGCTTAGGGTCAGGATTGCCTTTTGGGTTAGAATCGAGTGCATTTAGGGTTACAGTTAGTGTTGAGATTGACGATTTAGTGTTAAGGTTAGAAACGACCACATTGGCGTTAGAGTTATGGTTAGAATCGAATGCATTTAGGGTTAGGATTAGGGCTAGGGTTATTAGGGTCAGGGTTTGAATCGAGAGTATTTAAGGGTCGTGTTAGTGTTAGAGTTAGGTTTAAGGTTAGCTTTCGTAGAATCGAGGGTTAGGGTTAGCGTTAGGGTTCGGGTTCGGTTTAGAATCGAGCGCATTTTTAGTATTAGGGTTGGGGTAAGCTTACGATTAGAGTGCATTTAGGGCTAGGGGTAGGAGTAGGGTTAGGATTAGGGTTACGGTTTGTGGTGGTAGAATCGAGGTTTAGGGTTAGGCTTAGGGTCAGGATTGCCTTTTGGGTTAGAATCGAGTGCATTCCGGGTTAGAGTTAGTGATGAGATTGATGATTTAGTGTTAGGGTTAGAATCGAGCACATTTAGGGTTAGAGTTATGGTTAGAATTCGTTAGAGTTAGGGTTAGGGGTAGGGCTAGGGTAGGGGTTAGAATCACGCGCATTTTTAGTGTTAGGGTTAGGGTTAGTGTTAAGGTTAGAGTGCATTTAGAGGTAGGGGTAGCAGCAGAATTAGGATTTGGGTTAGGGTTAGTGATGGTAGAATCGAGGTTGAGGTTTAGGCTTAGGGTCAGGATTGCATTTTGGATCAGAATCGAGTGTATTTAGGCTTTGGGTTAGTGTTCAAAGTGACGATTTAGTGTTAGGGTTTGAATCGAGCACATTTAGGGTTAGAGTAATGGTTAGAATTCAGTGCATTTAGGGTTAGGGTTAGGGTTAGGGTTAGGGTCAGGGTTAAAATCGAGAGCATTTAAGGATAGTGCTAGGGTCGGAGTTAGGTTTAACGTTCGCTTTCGTAGAATCCAGGGTTAGGCTTAAGGTTAGGCTTAGGGGGAGGGTTAGGGTTAGAATCAGGCGCATTTTTAGTGTTCTGGTTTTCGTCAGGGTATGGCTTAGAGTGCATTTCGGGGTAGGGGTAGGAGTAGGGTTAGGACTAGGATTAAGGTTTGTGTTGGTAAAATCGAGGTTTAGGGTTAGCCTTAGGGTCAGGAATGGCTTTTGGGTTAGAATGCAGTGCATTTAGGCTTAGGGATAGTGTTGAAATTGACGATTTAGTTTTAGCGTTAGAATCAAGCACATTTCGGGATAGAGTTATGGTTAGAATTCGTTAGGGTTACGGTTAGTGTTAGGGTTAGGGTTAGAATGAGGCGCAATTTTAGTGTTATGGTTGGGGTTAGGGTATGGCTTAGAGCGCATTTAGGGGTAGGGGTAGGAGTAGGGCTAGGATTAGGGTTAAGGTTTGTGTTGTTAGAATAGAGATTTAAGGTTAGGCTAATGGTCAGGATTGCCTTTGGGTTGTAATCGAGTGCATTTAGGGTTAGAGTTAGTGTTGAGATTGACGATTTAGTATTAGGGTTAGAATCGAGCACATTAGGGTTAGAGTTATGGTTTGAATGCAGTGCGTTTTAGTTAGGGATAGGGTTAGGATAACGGTTATGTTTAGGGTGAGGGTTAGAATCGAGTCCATTTAAGGATAGTGTTAGGGTTAGAGTTAGGTTAGGCTTAGCTTTCTTAGAATCGACGGTTAGGGTTACGGTTAAGATTAGGGTTCGGGTTAGGGTTAGGGTTGGGTTTAGGGTTAGGGTTAGAAGCAAGGGCATATTTATTGTTAAGGTTAGGGTTAGGGTTAGGGTTAGAGGGCATTCAGGTGTAGGAGTAGGAGTCGGGTTAGGATTAGGGTTAGGGTTTTTGTTGGTGGAATTGAGGTTCAGGCTTAGGCTTAGGGTCAGGATTGCCTTTTGGGTTAGAATCGAGTGCATTTAGGGTTACAGTTAGTGTTGAGATTGACGATTTAGTGTTAAGGTTAGAAACGACCACATTGGCGTTAGAGTTATGGTTAGAATCGAATGCATTTAGGGTTAGGATTAGGGCTAGGGTTATTAGGGTCAGGGTTTGAATCGAGAGTATTTAAGGATCGTGTTAGTGTTAGAGTTAGGTTTAAGGTTAGCTTTCGTAGAATCGAGGGTTAGGGTTAGCGTTAGCGTTCGGTTCGGTTTAGAATCGAGCGCATTTTTAGTATTAGGGTTGGGGTAAGCTTACGATTAGAGTGCATTTAGGGCTAGGGGTAGGAGTAGGGTTAGGATTAGGGTTACGGTTTGTGGTGGTAGAATCGAGGTTTAGGGTTAGGCTTAGGGTCAGGATTGCCTTTTGGGTTAGAATCGAGTGCATTCCGGGTTAGAGTTAGTGATGAGATTGATGATTTAGTGTTAGGGTTAGAATCGAGCACATTTACGGTTAGAGTTATGGTTAGAATTCGTTAGAGTTAGGGTTAGGGGTAGGGCTAGGGTAGGGGTTAGAATCACGCGCATTTTTAGTGTTAGGGTTAGGGTTAGTGTTAAGGTTAGAGTGCATTTAGAGGTAGGGGTAGCAGCAGAATTAGGATTTGGGTTAGGGTTAGTGATGGTAGAATCGAGGTTGAGGTTTAGGCTTAGGGTCAGGATTGCATTTTGGATCAGAATCGAGTGTATTTAGGCTTTGGGTTAGTGTTCAAAGTGACGATTTAGTGTTAGGGTTTGAATCGAGCACATTTAGGGTTAGAGTAATGGTTAGAATTCAGTGCATTTAGGGTTAGGGTTAGGGTTAGGGTTAGGGTCAGGGTTAAAATCGAGAGCATTTAAGGATAGTGCTAGGGTCGGAGTTAGGTTTAACGTTCGCTTTCGTAGAATCCAGGGTTAGGCTTAAGGTTAGGCTTAGGGGGAGGGTTAGGGTTAGAATCAGGCGCATTTTTAGTGTTCTGGTTTTCGTCAGGGTATGGCTTAGAGTGCATTTCGGGGTAGGGGTAGGAGTAGGGTTAGGACTAGGATTAAGGTTTGTGTTGGTAAAATCGAGGTTTAGGGTTAGCCTTAGGGTCAGGAATGGCTTTTGGGTTAGAATGCAGTGCATTTAGGCTTAGGGATATTGTTGAAATTGACGATTTAGTTTTAGCGTTAGAATCAAGCACATTTCGGGATAGAGTTATGGTTAGAATTCGTTAGGGTTACGGTTAGTGTTAGGGTTAGGGTTAGAATGAGGCGCAATTTTAGTGTTATGGTTGGGGTTAGGGTATGGCTTAGAGCGCATTTAGGGGTAGGGGTAGGAGTAGGGCTAGGATTAGGGTTAAGGTTTGTGTTGTTAGAATAGAGATTTAAGGTTAGGCTAATGGTCAGGATTGCCTTTTGGGTTGTAATCGAGTGCATTTAGGGTTAGAGTTAGTGTTGAGATTGACGACTTAGTATTAGGGTTAGAATCCAGCACATTAGGGTTAGAGTTATGGTTAGAATCCAGTGCATTTAGGTTAGGGATAGGGTTAGGATAACGCTTATGTTTAGGGTGAGGGTTAGAATCGAGTCCATTTAAGGATAGTGTTAGGGTTAGAGCTAGGTTAGGGTTAGCTTTCTTAGAATCAACGGTTAGGGTTAGGGTTAGGATTAGGGTTCGGGTTGGGGTCAGGGTTGGGTTTAGGGTTAGAGTTAGAAGCAAGGGCATATTTATTGTTAAGGTTAGGGTTAGGGTTAGGGTTAGAGGGCATTCAGGTGTAGGAGTAGGAGTCGGGTTAGGATTAGGGTTAGGGTTTTCGTTGGTAGAATTGAGGTTCAGACTTAGGCTTAGGGTCAGGATTGCCTTTTGGGTTAGAATCGAGTGCATTTAGGGTTACAGTTAGTGTTGAGATTGACGATTTAGTGTTAAGGTTAGAAACGAGCACATTGGCGTTAGAGTTATGGTTAGAATCTAATGCATTTAGGGTTAAGATTAGGGTTAGGGTTATTAGGGTCAGGGTTTGAATCGAGAATATTTAAGGATCGTGTTAGTGTTAGAGTTAGGTTTAAGGTTAGCTTTCGTAGAATCGAGTTTTAGGGTTAGGGTTAGGGTTCGGGTTCGGTTTAGAATCGAGCGCATTTTTAGTATTAGGGTTGGGGTAAGCTTACGATTAGAGTGCATTTAGGGCTAGGGGTAGGAGTAGGGTTAGGATTAGGGTTACGGTTTGTGGTGGTAGAATCGAGGTTTAGGGTTAGGCTTAGGGTCAGGATTGCCTTTTGGGTTAGAATCGAGTGCATTCCGGGTTAGAGTTAGTGATGAGATTGATGATTTAGTGTTAGGGTTAGAATCGAGCACATTTAGGGTTAGAGTTATGGTTAGAATTCGTTAGAGTTAGGGTTAGGGGTAGGTTAGGGGTTAGAATCACGCGCATTTTTAGTGTTAGGGTTAGGGTTAGTGTTAAGGTTAGAGTGCATTTAGAGGTAGGGGTAGCAGCAGAATTAGGATTTGGGTTAGGGTTAGTGATGGTAGAATCGAGGTTTAGGTTTAGGCTTAGGGTCAGAATTGCATTTTGGATCAGAATCGAGTGTATTTAGGCTTTGGGTTAGTGTTCAAAGTGACGATTTAGTGTTAGGGTTTGAATCGAGCACATTTAGGGTTAGAGTAATGGTTAGAATTCAGTGCATTTAGGGTTAGGGTTAGGGTCAGGGTTAAAATCGAGAGCATTTAAGGATAGTGCTAGGGTCGGAGTTAGGTTTAACGTTCGCTTTCGTAGAATCCAGGGTTAGGCTTAAGGTTAGGCTTAGGGTGAGGGTTAGGGTTAGAATCAGGCGCATTTTTACTGTTCTGGATTTCGTCAGGGTATGGCTTAGAGTGCCCTTAGGGGTAGGGGTAGGAGTAGGGTTAGGACTAGGGTTAAGGTTTGTGTTGGTAGAATCGAGGTTTAGGGTTAGGCTTAGGGTCAGGAATGGCTTTTGGGTTAGAATGCAGTGCTTTTAGGCTTAGGGATAGTGTTGAAATTGACGATTTACTTTTAGAGTTAGAATCAAGCACATTTCGGGATAGAGTTATGTTTAGAATTCGTTAGGGTTCCGGTTAGTGTTAGGGTTACTAGAATGTTTAGAGTGCATTTAGCGGTAGGGCTTGGGGCACGGTTAGAATTAAGGTTAGGGTTAGTGTTGGTAAAATCGAGGTTTAGGGTTAGGCTCAGGGTCAGGATTGCCCTTTGGGTTAGAAGCGAGTGCATTTAGGCTTAAGGTTACTGTCCAGATTGACGAATTAGTGTTAGGGTTAGAATCAAGAACATTACAGTTAGAGTTATGGTTAGAATCCAGTGCATTTAGGGTTAGGCTTAGGCTTAGGGTTACGGTTATGTTTAGGGTGAGGGATAGAATCGAGTGCATTTAAGGACAGTGTTAGGGTTAGAGTTAGGTTTAGGGTTAGCTTTCGTAGAATCGAGGGTTAGGCTTCGGGTTAAGGTTAGTGTTAGGGTTAGGGTTAGAATGAGGCGCAATTTTAGTGTTATGGTTGGGGTTAGGGTATGGCTTAGAGTGCATTTAGGGGTAGGGGTAGGAGTAGGATTAGGATTAGGGTTAAGGTTTGTGTTGTTAGAATAGAGGTTTAAGGTTAGGCTAATGGTCAGGATTGCCTTTTGGGTTGTAATCGAGTGCATTTAGGGTTAGAGTTAGTGTTGAGATTGACGATTTAGTATTAGGGTTAGAATCGAGCACATTAGGGTTAGAGTTATGGTTAGAATCCAGTGCATTTAGTTTAGGGATAGGGTTAGGGTAACGCTTATGTTTAGGGTGAGGGTTAGAATCGAGTCGATTTAAGGATAGTGTTAGGGTTAGAGCTAGGTTAGGGTTAGCTTTCTTAGAATCGACGGTTAGGGTTAGGGTTAGGATTAGGGTTAGAGGGCATTCAGGTGTAGGAGTAGGAGTCGGGTTAGGATTAGGGTTAAGGTTATTGTTGATAGAATTGAGGTTCAGGCTTAGGCTTAGGGTCAGGATTGCCTTTTGGGGTAGAATAGAGTGCATTTAGGGTTACACTTAGTGTTGAGATTGACGATTTAGTGTTAAGGTTAGAAACGAGCGAATTAACGTTAGAGTTATGGTTAGAATCTACTGCATTTAGGGTTAGGATTAGGGTTGGGTTATTAGGGTCAGGGTTTGAATCGAGAGTATTTAAGGATCGTGTTAGTGTTAGAGTTAGGTTTAAGGTTAGCATTCGTAGAATCCAGGGTTAGGGTTAGGGTTAGGGTTCGGGTTCGGTTTAGAATCGAGCGCATTTTTAGTATTAGGGTTGGGGTAAGCTTACGATTAGAGTGCATTTAGGGCTAGGGGTAGGAGTAGGGTTAGGATTAGGGTTACGGTTTGTGGTGGTAGAATCGAGGTTTAGGGTTAGGCTTAGGGTCAGGATTGCCTTTTGGGTTAGAATCGAGTGCATTCCGGGTTAGAGTTAGTGATGAGATTGATGATTTAGTGTTAGGGTTAGAATCGAGCACATTTAGGGTTAGAGTTATGGTTAGAATTCGTTAGAGTTAGGGTTAGGGGTAGGGCTAGGGTAGGGGTTAGAATCACGCGCATTTTTAGTGTTAGGGTTAGGGTTAGTGTTAAGGTTAGAGTGCATTTAGAGGTAGGGGTAGCAGCAGAATTAGGATTTGGGTTAGGGTTAGTGATGGTAGAATCGAGGTTGAGGTTTAGGCTTAGGGTCAGGATTGCATTTTGGATCAGAATCGAGTGTATTTAGGCTTTGGGTTAGTGTTCAAAGTGACGATTTAGTGTTAGGGTTTGAATCGAGCACATTTAGGGTTAGAGTAATGGTTAGAATTCAGTGCATTTAGGGTTAGGGTTAGGGTTAGGGTTAGGGTTGCGGTCAGTGTTAAAATCGAGAGCATTTAAGGATAGTGCTAGGGTCGGAGTTAGGTTTAAGGTTCGCTTTCGTAGAATCCAGGGTTAGGCTTAAGGTTAGGCTTAGGGTGAGGGTTAGGGTTAGAATCAGGCACATTTTTAGTGTTCTAGTTTTCGTCAGGGTATGGCTTAGAGTGCATTTAGGTGTAGGGTTAGGACTAGGGTTAGGACTAGGGTTAAGGTTTGTGTTGGTAAAATCGAGGTTTAGGGTTAGGCTTAGGGTCAGAATGGCTTTTGGGTTAGAATCCAGTGCATTTAGGCTTAGGGATAGTGTTGAAATTGACGATTTAGTTTTAGCGTTAGAATCAAGCACATTTCGGGATAGAGTTATGGTTAGAATTCGTTAGGGTTACGGTTAGTGTTAGGGTTAGGGGTATGGTTAGAGTGCATTTAGCGGTAGGGGTTGGGGCACGGTTAGAATTAAGGTTAGGGTTAGTGTTGGTAAAATCGAGGTTTAGGGTTAGGCTCAGGGTCAGGATTGCCCTTTGGGTTAGAAGCGAGTGCATTTAGGCTTAAGGTTACTGTCCAGATTGACGAATTAGTGTTAGGGTTAGAATCAAGAACATTACAGTTAGAGTTATGCTTACAATCCAGTGCATTTAGTGTTAGGCTTAGGCTTAGGGTTACGGTTATGTTTAGGGTGAGGGTTAGAATCGAGTGCATTTAAGGATAGTGTTAGGGTTAGAGTTAGGTTTAGAGTTAGCTTTCGTAGAATCGAGGGTTAGGCTTCGGTTAAAGGTTAGTGTTAGGGTTAGGGTTAGAATGAGGCGCAATTTTAGTGTTATGGTTGGGGTTAGGGTATGGCTTAGAGTGCATTTAGGGGTAGGGGTAGGAGTAGGGCTAGGATTAGGGTTAAGGTTTGTGTTGTTAGAATAGAGGTTTAAGGTTAGGCTAATGGTCAGGATTGCCTTTTGGGTTGTAATCGAGTGCATTTAGGGTTAGAGTTAGTGTTGAGATTGACGATTTAGTATTAGGGTTAGAATCGAGCACATTAGGGTTAGAGTTATGGTTAGAATCCAGTGCATTTAGGTTAGGGATAGGGTTAGGATAACGCTTATGTTTAGGGTGAGGGTTAGAATCGAGTCGATTTAAGGATAGTGTTAGGGTTAGAGCTAGGTTAGGGTTAGCTTTCTTAGAATCGACGGTTAGGGTTAGGGTTAGGATTAGGGTTCGGGTTGGGGTCAGGGTTGGGTTTAGGGTTAGGGTTAGAAGCAAGGGCATACTTATTGTTAAGGTTAGGGTTAGGGTTAGGGTTAGAGGGCATTCAGGTGTAGGAGTAGGAGTCGAGTTAGGATTAGGGTTAGGGTTTTTGTTGGTAGAATTGAGGTTCAGGCTTAGGCTTAGGGTCAGGATTGCCTTTTGGGGTAGAATGGAGTGCATTTAGGGTTACAGTTAGTGTTGAGATTCACGATTTAGTGTTAAGGTTAGAAACGAGCGAATTACCGTTAGAGTTATGGTTAGAATCTACTGCATTTAGGGTTAGGATTAGGGTTAGGGTTATTAGGGTCAGGGTTTGAATCGAGAGTATTTAAGGATCGTGTTAGTGTTAGAGTTAGGTTTAAGGTTAGCTTTCGTAGAATCGAGTTTTAGGATTAGGGTTAGGGTTCGGGTTCGGTTTAGAATCGAGCGCATTTTTAGTATTAGGGTTGGGGTAAGTTACGATTAGAGTGCATTTAGGGCTAGGGGTAGGAGTAGGGTTAGGATTAGGGTTACGGTTTGTGGTGGTAGAATCGAGGTTTAGGGTTAGGCTTAGGGTCAGGATTGCCTTTTGGGTTAGAATCGAGTGCATTCCGGGTTAGAGTTAGTGATGAGATTGATCACTTAGTGTTAGGGTTAGAATCGAGCACATTTAGGGTTAGAGTTATGGTTAGAATTCGTTAGAGTTAGGGTTAGGGGTAGGGGTAGGGTAGGGGTTAGAATCACTCGCATTTTTAGTGTTAGGGTTAGGGTTAGTGTTAAGGTTAGAGTGCATTTAGAGGTAGGGGTAGCAGCAGAATTAGGATTTGGGTCAGGGTCAGTTATGGTAGAATCGAGCTTCAGGTTTAGGCTTGGGGTCAGGATTGCATTTTGGATCAGAATCGAGTGTATTTAGGCTTTGGGTTAGTGTTCAAAGTGACGATTTAGTGTTAGGGTTTGAATCGAGCACATTTAGGGTTAGAGTAATGGTTAGAATTCAGTGCATTTAGGGTTATGGTTAGGGTTAGGGTTAGGGTTAGCGTCAGGGTTAAAATCGAGAGCATTTAAGGATAGTGCTAGGGTCGGAGTGAGGTTTAACGTTCGCTTTCGTAGAATCCAGGGTTAGGCTTAAGGTTAGGCTTAGGGTGAGGGTTAGGGTTAGAATCAGGCGCATTTTTAGTGTTCTGGTTTTCGTCAGGGTATGGCTTAGAGTGCCTTTAGGGGTAGGGGTAGGAGTAGGGTTAGGACTAGGGTTAAGGTTTGTGTTGGTAAAATCGAGGTTTAGGGTTAGCCTTAGGGTCAGGAATGGCTTTTGGGTTAGAATGCAGTGAATTTAGGCTTAGGGATAGTGTTGAAATTGACGATTTAGTTTTAGCGTTAGAATCAAGCACATTTCGGGATAGAGTTATGGTTAGAATTCGTTAGGGTTACGGTTAGTGTTAGGGTTAGGGGTATGGTTAGAGTGCATTTAGCGGTAGGGGTTGGGGCACGGTTAGAATTAAGGTTAGGGTTAGTGTTGGTAAAATGGAGGTTTAGGGTTAGGCTCAGGGTCAGGATTGCCCTTTGGGTTAGAATCGAGTGCATTTAGGCTTAGGGATACTGTTGAAATTGACGATTTAGTTTTAGCGTTAGAATCAAGCACATTTCGGGATAGAGTTATGGTTAGAATTCGTTAGGGTTACGGTTAGTGTTAGGGTTAGGGGTATGGTTAGAGTGCATTTAGCGGTAGGGGTTGGGGCACGGTTAGAATTAAGGTTAGGGTTAGTGTTGGTAAAATGGAGGTTTAGGGTTAGGCTCAGGGTCAGGATTGCCCTTTGGGTTAGAATCGAGTGCATTTAGGCTTAAGGTTACTGTCGAGATTGACGAATTAGTGTTAGGGATAGAATCAAGAACATTACCGTTAGAGTTATGGTTAGAATCCAGTGCATTTAGGGTTAGGCTTAGGCTTAGGGTTACGGTTATGTTTAGGGTGAGGGTTAGAATCGAGTGCATTTAAGGATAGTGTTAGGGTTAGAGTTAGGTTTAGGGTTAGCTTTCATAGAATCGAGGGTTAGGCTTCGGGTTAAGGTTAGTGTTAGGGTTAGGGTTAGAATGAGGCGCAATTTTAGTGTTATGGTTGGGGTTAGGGTATGGCTTAGAGTGCATTTAGGGGTAGGGGTAGGAGTAGGGTTAGGATTAGGGTTAAGGTTTGTGTTGTTAGAATAGAGGTTTAAGGTTAGGCTAATGGTCAGGATTGCCTTTTGGGTTGTAATCGAGTGCATTTAGGGTTAGAGTTAGTGTTGAAATTGACGATTTAGTATTAGGGTTAGAATCGAGCACATTAGGGTTAGAGTTATGGTTAGAATCCAGTGCATTTAGGTTAGGGATAGGGTTAGGATAACGGTTATGTTTAGGGTGAGGGTTAGAATCGAGTCCATTTAAGGATAGTGTTAGGGTTAGAGCTAGGTTAGGGTTAGCTTTCTTAGAATCGACGGTTAGGGTTAGGGCTAGGATTAGGGTTCGGGTTGGGGTCAGGGTTGGGTTTAGGGTTAGGGTTAGTAGCAAGGGCATATTTATTGTTAAGGTAAGGGTTAGGGTTAGGGTTAGAGGGCATTCAGGTGTAGGAGTAGGAGTCGGGTTAGGATTAGGGTTAGGGTTTTTGTTGGTAGAATTGAGGTTCAGGCTTAGGCTTAGCGTCAGGATTGCATTTTGGATCAGAATCGAGTGTATTTAGGCTTTGGGTTAGTGTTCAAAGTGACGATTTAGTGTTAGGGTTTGAATCGAGCACATTTAGGGTTAGAGTAATGGTTACAATTCAGTGCATTTAGGGTTAGGGTTAGGGTTAGGGTTAGGGTCAGGGTTAAAATCGAGAGCATTTAAGGATAGTGCTAGGGTCGGAGTTAGGTTTAACGTTCGCTTTCGTAGAATCCAGGGTTAGGCTTAAGGTTAGGCTTAGGGTGAGGGTTAGGGTTAGAATCAGGCGCATTTTTAGTGTTCTGGTTTTCGTCAGGGTATGGCTTAGAGTGCCTTTCGGGGTAGGGGTAGGAGTAGGGTTAGGATTAGGGTTAAGGTTTGTGTTGGTAGAATCGAGGTTTAGGGTTAGGCTTAGGGTCAGGAATGGCTTTTGGGTTAGAATGCAGTGCATTTAGGCTTAGAGATAGTGTTGAAATTGACGATTTAGTTTTAGCGTTAGAATCAAGCACATTTCGGGATAGAGTTATGGTTAGAATTCGTTAGGGTTACGGTTAGTGTTAGGGTTAGGGTTAGAATGAGGCGCAATTTTAGTGTTATGGTTGGGGTGAGGGTATGGCTTAGAGTGCATTTAGGGGTAGGGGTAGGAGTAGGGCTAGGATTAGGGTTAAGGTTTCTGTTGTTAGAATAGAGGTTTAAGGTTAGGCTAATGGTCAGGATTGCCTTTTGGGTTGTAATCGAGTGCATTTAGGGTTAGAGTTAGTGTTGAGATTGACTACTTAGTATTAGGGTTAGAATCGAGCACATTAGGGTTAGAGTTATGGTTAGAATCCAGTGCATTTAGGTTAGGGATAGGGTTAGGATAACGGTTATGTTTAGGGTGAGGGTTGGAATCGAGTCCACTTAAGGATAGTGTTACTGTTAGAGCTAGGTTAGGGTTAGCTTTCTTAGAATCGACGGTTAGGGTTACGGTTAGGATTAGGGTTCGGGTTGGGGTCAGGGTTGGGTTTAGGGTTAGGGTTAGATGCAAGGGCATATTTATTGTTAAGGTTAGGGTTAGGGTTAGGGTTGGAGGGCATTCAGGTGTAGGAGTAGGAGTAGGGTTAAGATTAGGGTTAGGGTTTTTGTTGGTAGAATTGAGGTTCAGGCTTAGGCTTAGGGTCAGGATTGCCTTTTGGGTTAGAATCGAGTGCATTTAGGGTTACAGTTAGTGTTGAGATTGACGATTTAGTGTTAAGGTTAGAAACGAGCACATTGGCGTTAGAGTTATGGTTAGAATCTAATGCATTTAGGGTTAGGATTAGGGTTAGGGTTATTAGGGTTAGGGTTTGAATCGAGAGTATTTAAGGATCGTGTTAGTGTTAGAGTTAGGTTTAAGGTTAGCTTTCGTAGAATCGAGGGTTAGGGTTAGGGTTAGGGTTCGGGTTCGGTTTAGAATCGAGCGCATTTTTAGTATTAGGGTTGGGGTAAGTTACGATTAGAGTGCATTTAGGGCTAGGGGTAGGAGTAGGGTTAGGATTAGGGTTACGGTTTGTGGTGGTAGAATCGAGGTTTAGGGTTAGGCTTAGGGTCAGGATTGCCTTTTGGGTTAGAATCGAGTGCATTCCGGGTTAGAGTTAGTGATGAGATTGATGATTTAGTGTTAGGGTTAGAATCGAGCACATTTAGGGTTAGAGTTACGGTTAGAATTCGTTAGAGTTAAGGTTAGGGGTAGGGTAGGGGTTAGAATCACGCGCATTTTTAGTGTTAGGGTTAGGGTTAGTGTTAAGGTTAGAGTGCATTTAGAGGTAGGGGTAGCAGCAGAATTAGGATTTGGGTTAGGGTTAGTGATGGTAGAATCGAGGTTGAGGTTTAGGCTTAGGGTCAGGATTGCATTTTGGATCAGAATCGAGTGTATTTAGGCTTTGGGTTAGTGTTCAAAGTGACGATTTAGTGTTAGGGTTTGAATCGAGCACATTTAGGGTTAGAGTAATGGTTAGAATTCAGTGCATTTAGGGTTAGGGTTAGGGTTAGGGTTAAAATCGAGAGCATTTAAGGATAGTGCTAGGGTTGGAGTGAGGTTTAACGTTCGCTTTCGTAGAATCCAGGGTTAGGCTTAAGGTTAGGCTTAGGGTGAGGGTTAGGGTTAGAATCAGGCGCCTTTTTACTGTTCTGGATTTCGTCAGGGTATGGCTTAGAGTGCCCTTAGGGGTAGGGGTAGGAGTAGGGTTAGGACTAGGGTTAAGGTTTGTGTTGGTAAAATCGAGGTTTGGGGTTAGGCTTAGGGTCAGGAATGGCTTTTGGGTTAGAATGCAGTGCTTTTAGGCTTAGGGATAGTGTTGAAATTGACGATTTAGTTTTAGCGTTGGAATCAAGCACATTTCGGGATAGAGTTATGTTTAGAATTCGTTAGGGTTCCAGTTAGTGTTAGGGTTAGGAGTATGTTTAGAGTGCATTTAGCGGTAGGGGTTGGGGCACGGTTAGAATTAAGGTTAGGGTTAGTGTTGGTAAAATCGAGGTTTAGGGTTAGGCTCAGGGTCAGGATTGCCCTTTGGGTTAGAATCGAGTGCATTTAGGCTTAAGGTTACTGTCCAGATTGACGAATTAGTGTTAGGGTTAGAATCAAGAACATTACAGTTAGAGTTATGGTTAGAATCCAGTGCATTTAGGGTTAGGCTTAGGCTTAGGGTTACGGTTATGTTTAGGGTGAGGGATAGAATCGAGTGCATTTAAGGACAGTGTTAGGGTTAGAGTTAGGTTTAGGGTGAGCTTTCGTAGAATCGAGGGTTAGGCTTCGGGTTAAGGTTAGTGTTAGGGTTAGGGTTAGAATGAGGCGCAATTTTAGTGTTATGGTTGGGGTTAGGGTATGGCTTAGAGTGCATTTAGGGGTAGGGGTAGGAGTAGGGTTAGGATTAGGGTTAAGGTTTGTGTTGTTAGAATAGAGGTTTAAGGTTAGGCTAATGGTCAGGATTGCCTTTTGGGTTGTAATCGAGTGCATTTAGGGTTAGAGTTAGTGTTGAGATTGACGATTTAGTATTAGGGTTAGAATCGAGCACATTAGGGTTAGAGTTATGGTTAGAATCCAGTGCATTTAGGTTAGGGATAGGGTTAGGATAACGCTTATGTTTAGGGTGAGGGTTAGAATCGAGTCGATTTAAGGATAGTGTTAGGGTTAGAGCTAGGTTAGGGTTAGCTTTCTTAGAATCGACGGTTAGGGTTAGGGTTAGGATTAGGGTTCGGGTTGGGGTCAGGGTTGGGTTTAGGGTTAGGGTTAGAAGCAAGGGCATATTTAGTGTTAAGGTTAGGGTTAGGGTTAGGGTTAGAGGGCATTCAGGTGTAGGAGTAGGAGTAGGGTTAGGATTAGGGTTAGGGTTTTTGTTGATAGAATTGAGGTTCAGGCTTAGGCTTAGGGTCAGGATTGCCTTTTGGGGTAGAATAGAGTGCATTTAGGGTTACAGTTAGTGTTGAGATTGACGATTTAGTGTTAAGGTTAGAAACGAGCGAATTACCGTTAGAGTTATGGTTAGAATCTACTGCATTTAGGGTTAGGATTAGGGTTAGGGTTATTAGGGTCAGGGTTTGAATCGAGAGTATTTAAGGATCGTGTTAGTGTTAGAGTTAGGTTTAAGGTTAGCATTCGTAGAATCGAGGGTTAGGGTTAGGGTTAGGGTTCGGGTTCGGTTTAGGATCGAGCGCATTTTTAGTATGAGGGTTGGGGTAAGCTTACGATTAGAGTGCATTTAGGGCTAGGGGTAGGAGTAGGGTTAGGATTAGGGTTACGGTTTGTAGTAGTAGAATCGAGGTTTAGGGTTAGGCTTAGGGTCAGGATTGCCTTTTGGGTTAGAATCGAGTGCATTCCGGGTTAGAGTTAGTGATGAGATTGATGATTTAGTGTTAGGGTTAGAATCGAGCACATTTAGGGTTAGAGTTATGGTTAGAATTCGTTAGAGTTAAGGTTAGGGGTAGGGTAGGGGTTAGAATCACGCGCATTTTTAGTGTTAGGGTTAGGGTTAGTGTTAAGGTTAGAGTGCATTTAGAGGTAGGGGTAGCAGCAGAATAAGGATTTGGGTTAGGGTTAGTGATGGTAGAATCGAGGTTTAGGTTTAGGCTTAGGGTCAGGATTGCATTTTGGATCAGAATCGAGTGTATTTAGGCTTTGGGTTAGTGTTCAAAGTGACGATTTAGTGTTAGGGTTTGAATCGAGCACATTTAGGGTTAGAGTAATGGTTAGAATTCAGTGCATTTAGGGTTAGGGTTAGGGTTAGGGTTAGGGTTACGGTCAGGGTTAAAATCGAGAGCATTTAAGGATAGTGCTAGGGTCGGAGTTAGGTTTAACGTTCGCTTTCGCAGAATCCAGGGTTAGGCTTAAGGTTAGGCTTAGGGTGAGGGTTAGGGTTAGAATCAGGCACATTTTTAGTGTTCTAGTTTTCGTCAGGGTATGGCTTAGAGTGCATTTAGGTGTAGGGTTAGGAGTAGGGTTAGGACTAGGGTTAAGGTTTGTGTTGGTAAAATCGAGGTTTAGGGTTAGGCTTAGGGTCAGGAATGGCTTTTGGGTTAGAATCCAGTGCATTTAGGCTTAGGGATAGTGTTGAAATTGACGATTTAGTTTTAGCGTTAGAATCAAGCACATTTCGGGATAGAGTTATGGTTAGAATTCGTTAGGGTTACGGTTAGTGTTAGGGTTAGGGGTATGGTTAGAGTGCATTTAGCGGTAGGGGTTGGGGCACGGTTAGAATTAAGGTTAGGGTTAGTGTTGGTAAAATGGAGGTTTAGGGTTAGGCTCAGGGTCAGGATTGCCCTTTGGGTTAGAAGCGAGTGCATTTAGGCTTAAGGTTACTGTCGAGATTGACGAATTAGTGTTAGGGTTAGAATCAAGAACATTACCGTTAGAGTTATGCTTACAATCCAGTGCATTTAGGGTTAGGCTTAGGCTTAGGGTTACGGTTATGTTTAGGGTGAGGGTTAGAATCGAGTGCATTTAAGGATAGTGTTAGGGTTAGAGTTAGGTTTAGGGTTAGCTTTCGTAGAATCGAGAGTTAGGCTTCGGGTTAAGGTTAGTGTTAGGGTTAGGGTTAGAATGAGGCGCAATTTTAGTGTTATGGTTGGGGTTAGGGTATGGCTTAGAGTGCATTTAGGGGTAGGGGTAGGAGTAGGGTTAGGATTAGGGTTAAGGTTTGTGTTGTTAGAATAGAGGTTTAAGGTTAGGCTAATGGTCAGGATTGCCTTTTGGGTTGTAATCGAGTGCATTTCGGGTTAGAGTTAGTGTTGAGATTGACGATTTAGTATTAGGGTTAGAATCGAGCACATTAGGGTTAGAGTTATGGTTAGAATCCAGTGCATTTAGGTTAGGAATAGGGTTAGGATAACGCTTATGTTTAGGGTGAGGGTTAGAATCGAGTCCATTTAAGGATAGTGTTAGGGTTAGAGCTAGGTTAGGGTTAGCTTTCTTAGAATCGACGGTTAGGGTTAGGGTTAGGATTAGGGTTCGGGTTGGGGTCAGGGTTGGGTTTAGGGTTAGGGTTAGAAGCAAGGGCATATTTATTGTTAAGGTTAGGGTTAGGGTTAGGGTTAGGGTTAGAGGGCATTCAGGTGTAGGAGTAGGAGTCGAGTTAGGATTAGGGTTAGGGTTTTTGTTGGTAGAATTGAGGTTCAGGCTTAGGCTTAGGGTCAGGATTGCCTTTTGGGGTAGAATGGAGTGCATTTAGGGTTACAGTTAGTGTTGAGATTGATGATTTAGTGTTAAGGTTAGAAACGAGCGAATTACCGTTAGAGTTATGGTTAGAATCTACTGCATTTAGGGTTAGGATTAGGGTTAGGGTTATTAGGGTCAGGGTTTGAATCGAGAGTATTTAAGGATCGTGTTAGTGTTAGAGTTAGGTTTAAGGTTAGCTTTCGTAGAATCGAGGGTTAGGGTTAGGGTTAGGGTTCGGGTTCGGTTTAGAATCGAGCGCATTTTTAGTATTAGGGTTGGGGTAAGTTACGATTAGAGTGCATTTAGGGCTAGGGGTAGAAGTAGGGTTAGGATTAGGGTTACGGTTTGTGGTGGTAGAATCGAGGTTTAGGGTTAGGCTTAGGGTCAGGATTGCCTTTTGGGTTAGAATCGAGTGCATTCCGGGTTAGAGTTAGTGATGAGATTGATCACTTAGTGTTAGGGTTAGAATCGAGCACATTTAGGGTTAGAGTTATGGTTAGAATTCGTTAGAGTTAGGGTTAGGGTTAGGGTTAGGGTAGGGGTTAGAATCACTCGCATTTTTAGTGTTAGGGTTAGGGTTAGTGTTAAGGTTAGAGTGCATTTAGAGGTAGGGGTAGCAGCAGAATTAGGATTTGGGTTAGGGTCAGTGATGGTAGAATCGAGGTTCAGGTTTAGGCTTGGGGTCAGGATTGCATTTTGGATCAGAATCGAGTGTATTTAGGCTTTGGGTTAGTGTTCAAAGTGACGATTTAGTGTTAGGGTTTGAATCGAGCACATTTATGGTTAGAGTAATGGTTAGAATTCAGTGCATTTAGGGTTAGGGTTAGGCTTAGGGTCAGGGTTAAAATCGAGAGCATTTCAGGATAGTGCTAGGGTCGGAGTTAGGTTTAACGTTCGCTTTCGTAGAATCCAGGGTTCGGCTTAAGGTTAGGCTTAGGGTGAGGGTTAGGGTTAGAATCAGGCGCATTTTTAGTGTTCTAGTTTTCGTCAGGGTATGGCTTAGAGTGCCTTTAGGGGTAGGGGTAGGAGTAGGGTTAGGACTAGGGTTAAGTTTTGTGTTGGTAAAATCGAGGTTTAGGGTTAGGCTTAGGGTCAGGAATGGCTTTTGGGTTAGAATGCAGTGCATTTAGGCTTAGGGATAGTGTTGAAATTGACGATTTAGTTTTAGCGTTAGAATCAAGCACATTTCAGGATAGACTTATGGTTAGAATTCGTTAGGGTTACGGTTAGTGTTAGGGTTAGGGGTATGGTTAGAGTGCATTTAGCGGTAGGGGTTGGGGCACGGTTAGAATTAAGGTTAGGGTTACTGTTGGTAAAATGGATGTTTAGGGTTAGGCTCAGGGTCAGGATTGCCCTTTGGGTTAGAATCGAGTGCATTTAGGCTTAGGGATAGTGTTGAAATTGACGATTTAGTTTTAGCGTTAGAATCAAGCACATTTCGGGATAGAGTTATGGTTAGAATTCGTTAGGGTTACGGTTAGTGTTAGGGTTAGGGGTATGGTTAGAGTGCATTTAGCGGTAGGGGTTGGGGCACGGTTAGAATTAAGGTTAGGGTTAGTGTTGGTAAAATGGAGGTTTAGGGTTAGGCTCAGGGTCAGGATTGCCCTTTGGGTTAGAATCGAGTGCATTTAGGCTTAAGGTTACTGTCGAGATTGACGAATTAGTGTTAGGGTTAGAATCAAGAACATTACCGTTAGAGTTATGGTTAGAATCCAGTGCATTTAAGGTTAGGCTTAGGCTTAGGGTTACGGTTATGTTTAGGGTGAGGGTTAGAATCGAGTGCATTTAAGGATAGTGTTAGGGTTAGAGTTAGGTTTAGGGTGAGCTTTCGTAGAATCGAGGGTTAGGCTTCGGGTTAAGGTTAGTGTTAGGGTTAGGGTTAGAATGAGGCGCAATTTTAGTGTTATGGTTGGGGTTAGGGTATGGCTTAGAGTGCATTTAGGGGTAGGGGTAGGAGTAGGGCTAGGATTAGGGTTAAGGTTTGTGTTGTTAGAATAGAGATTTAAGGTTAGGCTAATGGTCAGGATTGCCTTTTTGGTTGTAATCGAGTGCATTTAGGGTTAGAGTTAGTGTTGAGATTGACTACTTAGTATTAGGGTTAGAATCGAGCACATTAGGGTTAGAGTTATGGTTAGAATCCAGTGCATTTAGGTTAGGGATAGGGTTAGGATAACGCTTATGTTTAGGGTGAGGGTTAGAATCGAGTCCATTTAAGGATAGTGTTAGGGTTAGAGCTAGGTTAGGGTTAGCTTTCTTAGAATCGACGGTTAGGGTTAGGGTTAGGATTAGGGTTCGGGTTGGGGTCAGGGTTGGGTTTAGGGTTAGGGTTAGAAGCAAGGGCATATTTATTGTTAAGGTTAGGGTTAGGGTTAGGGTTAGAGGGCATTCAGGTGTAGGAGTAGGAGTCGGGTTAGGATTAGGGTTAGGGTTTTCGTTGGTAGAATTGAGGTTCAGACTTAGGCTTAGGGTCAGGATTGCCTTTTGGGTTAGAATCGAGTGCATTTAGGGTTACAGTTAGTGTTGAGATTGACGATTTAGTGTTAAGGTTAGAAACGAGCACATTGGCGTTAGAGTTATGGTTAGAATCTAATGCATTTAGGGTTAGGATTAGGGCTACGGTTATTGGGGTCAGGGTTTGAATCGAGAATATTTAAGGATCGTGTTAGTGTTAGAGTTAGGTTTAAGGTTAGCTTTCGTAGAATCGAGTTTTAGGGTTAGGGTTAGGGTTCGGGTTCGGTTTAGAATCGAGCGCATTTTTAGTATTAGGGTT
The DNA here is from genome assembly GCF_028372415.1 of Notamacropus eugenii. Lineage (NCBI taxonomy): Eukaryota > Metazoa > Chordata > Mammalia > Diprotodontia > Macropodidae > Notamacropus > Notamacropus eugenii. Next base: position 168,337,506 of record NC_092877.1, on the reverse strand, counting down.
GAGGTAAGCTTACGATTAGAGTTCATTTAAGGCTAGGGGTAGGAGTAGGGTTAGGATTAGGGTTACGGTTTGTGGTGGTAGAATCGAGGTTTAGGGTTAGGCTTAGGGTCAGGATTGCCTTTTGGGTTAGAATCGAGTGCATTCCGGGTTAGAGTTAGTGATGAGATTGATGATTTAGTGTTAGGGTTAGAATCGAGCACATTTAGGGTTAGAGTTATGGTTAGAATTCGTTAGAGTTAGGGTTAGGGGTAGGTTAGGGGTTAGAATCACGCGCATTTATAGTGTTAGGGTTAGGGTTAGTGTGAAGGTTAGAGTGCATTTAGAGGTAGGGGTAGCAGCAGAATTAGGATTTGGGTTAGGGTTAGTGATGGTAGAATCGAGGTTGAGGTTTAGGCTTAGGGTCAGGATTGCATTTTGGAGCAGAATCGAGTGTATTTAGGCTTTGGGTTAGTGTTCAAAGTGACGATTTAGTGTTAGGGTTTGAATCGAGCACATTTAGGGTTAGAGTAATGGTTAGAATTCAGTGCATTTAGGGTTAGGGTTAGGGTCAGGGTTAAAATCGAGAGCATTTCAGGATAGTGCTAGGGTCGGAGTTAGGTTTAACGTTCGCTTTCGTAGAATCCAGGGTTAGGCTTAAGGTGAGGCTTAGGGTGAGGGTTAGGGTTAGAATCAGGCGCATTTTTAGTGTTCTGGATTTCGTCAGGGTATGGCTTAGAGTGCCCTTAGGGGTAGGGGTAGGAGTAGGGTTAGGACTAGGGTTAAGGTTTGTGTTGGTAAAATCGAGGTTTGGGGTTAGGCTTAGGGTCAGGAATGGCTTTTGGGTTAGAATGCAGTGCTTTTAGGCTTAGGGATAGTGTTGAAATTGACGATTTACTTTTAGAGTTAGAATCAAGCACATTTCGGGATAGAGTTATGGTTAGAATTCGTTAGGGTTCCGGTTGGTGTTAGGGTTAGGAGTATGGTTAGAGTGCATTTAGCGGTAGGGGTTGGGGCACGGTTAGAATTAAGGTTAGGGTTAGTGTTGGTAAAATCGAGGTTTAGGGTTAGGCTCAGGGTCAGGATTGCCCTTTGGGTTAGAAGCGAGTGCATTTAGGCTTAAGGTTACTGTCCAGATTGACGAATTAGTGTTAGGGTTAGAATCAAGAACATTACAGTTAGAGTTATGGTTAGAATCCAGTGCATTTAGGGTTAGGGTTAGGCTTAGGGTTACGGTTATGTTTAGGGTGAGGGATAGAATCGAGTGCATTTAAGGACAGTGTTAGGGTTAGAGTTAGGTTTAGGGTGAGCTTTCGTAGAATCGAGGGTTAGGCCTCGGGTTAAGGTTAGTGTTAGGGTTAGGGTTAGAATGAGGCGCAATTTTAGTGTTATGGTTGGGGTTAGGGTATGGCTTAGAGTGCATTTAGGGGTAGGGGTAGGAGTAGGGTTAGGATTAGGGTTAAGGTTTGTGTTGTTAGAATAGAGGTTTAAGGTTAGGCTAATGGTCAGGATTGCCTTTTGGGTTGTAATCGAGTGCATTTAGGGTTAGAGTTAGTGTTCAGATTGACGATTTAGTATTAGGGTTAGAATCGAGCACATTAGGGTTAGAGTTATGGTTAGAATCCAGTGCATTTAGGTTAGGGATAGGGTTAGGATAACGCTTATGTTTAGGGTGAGGGTTAGAATCGAGTCGATTTAAGGATAGTGTTAGGGTTAGAGCTAGGTTAGGGTTAGCTTTCTTAGAATCGACGGTTAGGGTTAGGGTTAGGATTAGGGTTCGGGTTGGGGTCAGGGTTGGGTTTAGGGTTAGGGTTAGAAGCAAGGGCATATTTAGTGTTAAGGTTAGGGTTAGGGTTAGGGTTAGAGGGCATTCAGGTGTAGGAGTAGGAGTAGGGTTACGATTAGGGTTAGGGTTTTTGTTGATAGAATTGAGGTTCAGGCTTAGCCTTAGGGTCAGGATTGCCTTTTGGGTTAGAATCGAGTGCATTTAGGGTTACAGTTAGTGTTGAGATTGACGATTTAGTGTTAAGGTTAGAAACGAGCGAATTAACGTTAGAGTTATGGTTAGAATCTACTGCATTTAGGGTTAGGATTAGGGTTAGGGTTATTAGGGTCAGGGTTTGAATCGAGAGTATTTAAGGATCGTGTTAGTGTTAGAGTTAGGTTTAAGGTTAGCATTCGTAGAATCGAGGGTTAGGGTTAGGGTTAGGGTTCGGGTTCGGTTTAGAATCGAGCGCATTTTTAGTATGAGGGTTGGGGTAAGCTTACGATTAGAGTGCATTTAGGGGTAGGGGTAGGAGTAGGGTTAGGATTAGGGTTAAGGTTTGTGTTGGTAGAATCGAGGTTTAGGGTTAGGCTTAGGGTCAGGAATGGCTTTTGGGTTAGAATGCAGTGCATTTAGGCTTAGGGATAGTGTTGAAATTGACGATTTAGTTTTAGCGTTGGAATCAAGCACATTTCGGGATAGAGTTATGGTTAGAATTCGTTAGGGTTACGGTTAGTGTTAGGGTTAGGGGTATGGTTAGAGTGCATTTAGCGGTAGGGGTTGGGGCACGGTTAGAATTAAGGTTAGGGTTAGTGTTGTTAAAATGGAGGTTTAGGGTTAGGCTCAGGGTCAGGATTGCCCTTTGGGTTAGAATCGAGTGCATTTAGGCTTAGGGATAGTGTTGAAATTGACGATTTAGTTTTAGCGTTAGAATCAAGCACATTTCGGGATAGAGTTATGGTTAGAATTCGTTAGGGTTACGGGTAGTGTTAGGGTTAGGGATATGGTTAGAGTGCATTTAGCGGTAGGGGTTGGGGCACGGTTAGAATTAAGGTTAGGGTTAGTGTTGGTAAAATGGAGGTTTAGGGTTAGGCTCAGGGTCAGGATTGCCCTTTGGGTTAGAATCGAGTGCATTTAGGCTTAAGGTTACTGTCGAGATTGACGAATTAGTGTTAGGGTTAGAATCAAGAACATTACCGTTAGAGTTATGGTTAGAATCCAGTGCATTTAGGGTTAGGCTTAGGCTTAGGGTTACGGTTATGTTTAGGGTGAGGGTTAGAATCGAGTGCATTTAAGGATAGTGTTAGGGTTAGAGTTAGGTTTAGGGTGAGCTTTCGTAGAATCGAGGGTTAGGCTTCGGGTTAAGGTTAGTGTTAGGGTTAGGGTTAGAATGAGGCGCAATTTTAGTGTTATGGTTGGGGTTAGGGTATGGCTTAGAGTGCATTTAGGGGTAGGGGTAGGAGTAGGGTTAGGATTAGGGTTAAGGTTTGTGTTGTTAGAATAGAGGTTTAAGGTTAAGCTAATGGTCAGGATTGCCTTTTGGGTTGTAATCGAGTGCATTTAGGGTTAGAGTTAGTGTTGAGATTGACGACTTAGTATTAGGGTTAGAATCGAGCACATTAGGGTTAGAGTTATGGTTAGAATCCAGTGCATTTAGGTTAGGGATAGGGTTAGGATAACGCTTATGTTTAGGGTGAGGGTTAGAATCGAGTCCATTTAAGGATAGTGTTAGGGTTAGAGCTAGGTTAGGGTTAGCTTTCTTAGAATCGACGGTTAGGGTTAGGGTTAGGATTAGGGTTCGGGTTGGGGTCAGGGTTGGGTTTAGGGTTAGGGTTAGTAGCAAGGGCATATTTATTGTTAAGGTAAGGGTTAGGGTTAGGGTTAGAGGGCATTCAGGTGTAGGAGTAGGAGTCGGGTTAGGATTAGGGTTAGGGTTTTTGTTGGTAGAATTGAGGTTCAGGCTTAGGCATAGCGTCAGGATTGCATTTTGGATCAGAATCGAGTGTATTTAGGCTTTGGGTTAGTGTTCAAAGTGACGATTTAGTGTTAGGGTTTGAATCGAGCACATTTAGGGTTAGAGTAATGGTTAGAATTCAGTGCATTTAGGGTTAGGGTTAGGGTTAGGGTTAGGGTTAGGGTCAGGGTTAAAATCGAGAGCATTTAAGGATAGTGCTAGGGTCGGAGTGAGGTTTAACGTTCGCTTTCGTAGAATCCAGGGTTAGGCTTAAGGTTAGGCTTAGGGTGAGGGTTAGGGTTAGAATCAGGCGCATTTTTAGTGTTCTGGTTTTCGTCAGGGTATGGCTTAGAGTGCCTTTCGGGGTAGGGGTAGGAGTAGGGTTAGGATTAGGGTTAAGGTTTGTGTTGGTAGAATCGAGGTTTAGGGTTAGGCTTAGGGTCAGGAATGGCTTTTGGGTTAGAATGCAGTGCATTTAGGCTTAGAGATAGTGTTGAAATTGACGATTTAGTTTTAGCGTTAGAATCAAGCACATTTCGGGATAGAGTTATGGTTAGAATTCGTTAGGGTTACGGTTAGTGTTAGGGTTAGGGTTAGAATGAGGCGCAATTTTAGTGTTATGGTTGGGGTGAGGGTATGGCTTAGAGTGCATTTAGGGGTAGGGGTAGGAGTAGGGCTAGGATTAGGGTTAAGGTTTCTGTTCTTAGAATAGAGGTTTAAGGTTAGGCTAATGGTCAGGATTGCCTTTTGGGTTGTAATCGAGTGCATTTAGGGTTAGAGTTAGTGTTGAGATTGACTACTTAGTATTAGGGTTAGAATCGAGCACATTAGGGTTAGAGTTATGGTTAGAATCCAGTGCATTTAGGTTAGGGATAGGGTTAGGATAACGGTTATGTTTAGGGTGAGGGTTGGAATCGAGTCCACTTAAGGATAGTGTTACTGTTAGAGCTAGGTTAGGGTTAGCTTTCTTAGAATCGACGATTAGGGTTACGGTTAGGATTAGGGTTCGGGTTGGGGTCAGGGTTGGGTTTAGGGTTAGGGTTAGATGCAAGGGCATATTTATTGTTAAGGTTAGGGTTAGGGTTAGGGTTGGAGGGCATTCAGGTGTAGGAGTAGGAGTAGGGTTAAGATTAGGGTTAGGGTTTTTGTTGGTAGAATTGAGGTTCAGGCTTAGGCTTAGGGTCAGGATTGCCTTTTGGGTTAGAATCGAGTGCATTTAGGGTTACAGTTAGTGTTGAGATTGACGATTTAGTGTTAAGGTTAGAAACGAGCACATTGGCGTTAGAGTTATGGTTAGAATCTAATGCATTTAGGGTTAGGATTAGGGTTAGGGTTATTAGGGTTAGGGTTTGAATCGAGAGTATTTAAGGATCGTGTTAGTGTTAGAGTTAGGTTTAAGGTTAGCTTTCGTAGAATCGAGGGTTAGGGTTAGGGTTAGGGTTCGGGTTCGGTTTAGAATCGAGCGCATTTTTAGTATGAGGGTTGGGGTAATCTTACGATTAGAGTGCATTTAGGGCTAGGGGTAGGAGTAGGGTTAGGATTAGGGTTAAGGTTTGTGTTGGTAAAATCGAGGTTTGGGGTTAGGCTTAGGGTCAGGAATGGCTTTTGGGTTAGAATGCAGTGCTTTTAGGCTTAGGGATAGTGTTGAAATTGACGATTTACTTTTAGAGTTAGAATCAAGCACATTTCGGGATAGAGTTATGTTTAGAATTCGTTAGGGTTCCAGTTAGTGTTAGGGTTAGGAGTATGTTTAGAGTGCATTTAGCGGTAGGGGTTGGGGCACGGTTAGAATTAAGGTTATGGTTAGTGTTGGTAAAATCGAGGTTTAGGGTTAGGCTCAGGGTCAGGATTGCCCTTTGGGTTAGAATCGAGTGCATTTAGGCTTAAGGTTACTGTCCAGATTGACGAATTAGTGTTAGGGTTAGAATCAAGAACATTACAGTTAGAGTTATGGTTAGAATCCAGTGCATTTAGGGTTAGGCTTAGGCTTAGGGTTACGGTTATGTTTAGGGTGAGGGATAGAATCGAGTGCATTTAAGGACAGTGTTAGGGTTAGAGTTAGGTTTAGGGTGAGCTTTCGTAGAATCGAGGGTTAGGCTTCGGGTTAAGGTTAGTGTTAGGGTTAGGGTTAGAATGAGGCGCAATTTTAGTGTTATGGTTGGGGTTAGGGTATGGCTTAGAGTGCATTTAGGGGTAGGGGTAGGAGTAGGGTTAGGATTAGGGTTAAGGTTTGTGTTGTTAGAATAGAGGTTTAAGGTTAGGCTAATGGTCAGGATTGCCTTTTGGGTTGTAATCGAGTGCATTTAGGGTTAGAGTTAGTGTTGAGATTGACGATTTAGTATTAGGGTTAGAATCGAGCACATTAGGGTTAGAGTTATGGTTAGAATCCAGTGCATTTAGGTTAGGGATAGGGTTAGGATAACGCTTATGTTTAGGGTGAGGGTTAGAATCGAGTCGATTTAAGGATAGTGTTAGGGTTAGAGCTAGGTTAGGGTTAGCTTTCTTAGAATCGACGGTTAGGGTTAGGGTTAGGATTAGGGTTCGGGTTGGGGTCAGGGTTGGGTTTAGGGTTAGGGTTAGAAGCAAGGGCATATTTAGTGTTAAGGTTAGGGTTAGGGTTAGGGTTAGAGGGCATTCAGGTGTAGGAGTAGGAGTAGGGTTAGGATTAGGGTTAGGGTTTTTGTTGATAGAATTGAGGTTCAGGCTTAGGCTTAGGGTCAGGATTGCCTTTTGGGGTAGAATAGAGTGCATTTAGGGTTACAGTTAGTGTTGAGATTGACGATTTAGTGTTAAGGTTAGAAACGAGCGAATTACCGTTAGAGTTATGGTTAGAATCTACTGCATTTAGGGTTAGGATTAGGGTTAGGGTTATTAGGGTCAGGGTTTGAATCGAGAGTATTTAAGGATCGTGTTAGTGTTAGAGTTAGGTTTAAGGTTAGCATTCGTAGAATCGAGGGTTAGGGTTAGGGTTAGGGTTCGGGTTCGGTTTAGAATCGAGCGCATTTTTAGTATGAGGGTTGGGGTAATCTTACGATTAGAGTGCATTTAGGGCTAGGGGTAGGAGTAGGGTTAGGATTAGGGTTACGGTTTGTAGTAGTAGAATCGAGGTTTAGGGTTAGGCTTAGGGTCAGGATTGCCTTTTGGGTTAGAATCGAGTGCATTCCGGGTTAGAGTTAGTGATGAGATTGATGATTTAGTGTTAGGGTTAGAATCGAGCACATTTAGGGTTAGAGTTATGGTTAGAATTCGTTAGAGTTAAGGTTAGGGGTAGGGTAGGGGTTAGAATCACGCGCATTTTTAGTGTTAGGGTTAGGGTTAGTGTTAAGGTTAGAGTGCATTTAGAGGTAGGGGTAGCAGCAGAATTAGGATTTGGGTTAGGGTTAGTGATGGTAGAATCGAGGTTTAGGTTTAGGCTTAGGGTCAGGATTGCATTTTGGATCAGAATCGAGTGTATTTAGGCTTTGGGTTAGTGTTCAAAGTGACGATTTAGTGTTAGGGTTTGAATCGAGCACATTTAGGGTTAGAGTAATGGTTAGAATTCAGTGCATTTAGGGTTAGGGTTAGGGTTAGGGTTAGGGTTACGGTCAGGGTTAAAATCGAGAGCATTTAAGGATAGTGCTAGGGTCGGAGTTAGGTTTAACGTTCGCTTTCGCAGAATCCAGGGTTAGGCTTAAGGTTAGGCTTAGGGTGAGGGTTAGGGTTAGAATCAGGCACATTTTTAGTGTTCTAGTTTTCGTCAGGGTATGGCTTAGAGTGCATTTAGGTGTAGGGTTAGGAGTAGGGTTAGGACTAGGGTTAAGGTTTGTGTTGGTAAAATCGAGGTTTAGGGTTAGGCTTAGGGTCAGGAATGGCTTTTGGGTTAGAATCCAGTGCATTTAGGCTTAGGGATAGTGTTGAAATTGACGATTTAGTTTTAGCGTTAGAATCAAGCACATTTCGGGATAGAGTTATGGTTAGAATTCGTTAGGGTTACGTTTAGTGTTAGGGTTAGGGGTATGGTTAGAGTGCATTTAGCGGTAGGGGTTGGGGCACGGTTAGAATTAAGGTTAGGGTTAGTGTTGGTAAAATGGAGGTTTAGGGTTAGGCTCAGGGTCAGGATTGCCCTTTGGGTTAGAAGCGAGTGCATTTAGGCTTAAGGTTACTGTCGAGATTGACGAATTAGTGTTAGGGTTAGAATCAAGAACATTACCGTTAGAGTTATGCTTACAATCCAGTGCATTTAGGGTTAGGCTTAGGCTTAGGGTTACGGTTATGTTTAGGGTGAGGGTTAGAATCGAGTGCATTTAAGGATAGTGTTAGGGTTAGAGTTAGGTTTAGGGTGAGCTTTCGTAGAATCGAGAGTTAGGCTTCGGGTTAAGGTTAGTGTTAGGGTTAGGGTTAGAATGAGGCGCAATTTTAGTGTTATGGTTGGGGTTAGGGTATGGCTTAGAGTGCATTTAGGGGTAGGGGTAGGAGTAGGGTTAGGATTAGGGTTAAGGTTTGTGTTGTTAGAATAGAGGTTTAAGGTTAGGCTAATGGTCAGGATTGCCTTTTGGGTTGTAATCGAGTGCATTTCGGGTTAGAGTTAGTGTTGAGATTGACGATTTAGTATTAGGGTTAGAATCGAGCACATTAGGGTTAGAGTTATGGTTAGAATCCAGTGCATTTAGGTTAGGGATAGGGTTAGGATAACGCTTATGTTTAGGGTGAGGGTTAGAATCGAGTCCATTTAAGGATAGTGTTAGGGTTAGAGCTAGGTTAGGGTTAGCTTTCTTAGAATCGACGGTTAGGGTTAGGGTTAGGATTAGGGTTCGGGTTGGGGTCAGGGTTGGGTTTAGGGTTAGGGTTAGAAGCAAGGGCATATTTATTGTTAAGGTTAGGGTTAGGGTTAGGGTTAGGGTTAGAGGGCATTCAGGTGTAGGAGTAGGAGTCGAGTTAGGATTAGGGTTAGGGTTTTTGTTGGTAGAATTGAGGTTCAGGCTTAGGCTTAGGGTCAGGATTGCCTTTTGGGGTAGAATGGAGTGCATTTAGGGTTACAGTTAGTGTTGAGATTGATGATTTAGTGTTAAGGTTAGAAACGAGCGAATTACCGTTAGAGTTATGGTTAGAATCTACTGCATTTAGGGTTAGGATTAGGGTTAGGGTTATTAGGGTCAGGGTTTGAATCGAGAGTATTTAAGGATCGTGTTAGTGTTAGAGTTAGGTTTAAGGTTAGCTTTCGTAGAATCGAGGGTTAGGGTTAGGGTTAGGGTTCGGGTTCGGTTTAGAATCGAGCGCATTTTTAGTATTAGGGTTGGGGTAAGTTACGATTAGAGTGCATTTAGGGCTAGGGGTAGAAGTAGGGTTAGGATTAGGGTTACGGTTTGTGGTGGTAGAATCGAGGTTTAGGGTTAGGCTTAGGGTCAGGATTGCCTTTTGGGTTAGAATCGAGTGCATTCCGGGTTAGAGTTAGTGATGAGATTGATCACTTAGTGTTAGGGTTAGAATCGAGCACATTTAGGGTTAGAGTTATGGTTAGAATTCGTTAGAGTTAGGGTTAGGGTTAGGGTTAGGGTAGGGGTTAGAATCACTCGCATTTTTAGTGTTAGGGTTAGGGTTAGTGTTAAGGTTAGAGTGCATTTAGAGGTAGGGGTAGCAGCAGAATTAGGATTTGGGTTAGGGTCAGTGATGGTAGAATCGAGGTTCAGGTTTAGGCTTGGGGTCAGGATTGCATTTTGGATCAGAATCGAGTGTATTTAGGCTTTGGGTTAGTGTTCAAAGTGACGATTTAGTGTTAGGGTTTGAATCGAGCACATTTATGGTTAGAGTAATGGTTAGAATTCAGTGCATTTAGGGTTAGGGTTAGGGTCAGGGTTAAAATCGAGAGCATTTCAGGATAGTGCTAGGGTCGGAGTTAGGTTTAACGTTCGCTTTCGTAGAATCCAGGGTTCGGCTTAAGGTTAGGCTTAGGGTGAGGGTTAGGGTTAGAATCAGGCGCATTTTTAGTGTTCTAGTTTTCGTCAGGGTATGGCTTAGAGTGCCTTTAGGGGTAGGGGTAGGAGTAGGGTTAGGACTAGGGTTAAGTTTTGTGTTGGTAAAATCGAGGTTTAGGGTTAGGCTTAGGGTCAGGAATGGCTTTTGGGTTAGAATGCAGTGCATTTAGGCTTAGGGATAGTGTTGAAATTGACGATTTAGTTTTAGCGTTAGAATCAAGCACATTTCGGGATAGACTTATGGTTAGAATTCGTTAGGGTTACGGTTAGTGTTAGGGTTAGGGGTATGGTTAGAGTGCATTTAGCGGTAGGGGTTGGGGCACGGTTAGAATTAAGGTTAGGGTTACTGTTGGTAAAATGGAGGTTTAGGGTTAGGCTCAGGGTCAGGATTCCCCTTTGGGTTAGAATCGAGTGCATTTAGGCTTAGGGATACTGTTGAAATTGACGATTTAGTTTTAGCGTTAGAATCAAGCACATTTCGGGATAGAGTTATGGTTAGAATTCGTTAGGGTTACGGTTAGTGTTAGGGTTAGGGGTATGGTTAGAGTGCATTTAGCGGTAGGGGTTGGGGCACGGTTAGAATTAAGGTTAGGGTTAGTGTTGGTAAAATGGAGGTTTAGGGTTAGGCTCAGGGTCAGGATTGCCCTTTGGGTTAGAATCGAGTGCATTTAGGCTTAAGGTTACTGTCGAGATTGACGAATTAGTGTTAGGGTTAGAATCAAGAACATTACCGTTAGAGTTATGGTTAGAATCCAGTGCATTTAAGGTTAGGCTTAGGCTTAGGGTTACGGTTATGTTTAGGGTGAGGGTTAGAATCGAGTGCATTTAAGGATAGTGTTAGGGTTAGAGTTAGGTTTAGGGTGAGCTTTCGTAGAATCGAGGGTTAGGCTTCGGGTTAAGGTTAGTGTTAGGGTTAGGGTTAGAATGAGGCGCAATTTTAGTGTTATGGTTGGGGTTAGGGTATGGCTTAGAGTGCATTTAGGGGTAGGGGTAGGAGTAGGGCTAGGATTAGGGTTAAGGTTTGTGTTGTTAGAATAGAGATTTAAGGTTAGGCTAATGGTCAGGATTGCCTTTTTGGTTGTAATCGAGTGCATTTAGGGTTAGAGTTAGTGTTGAGATTGACTACTTAGTATTAGGGTTAGAATCGAGCACATTAGGGTTAGAGTTATGGTTAGAATCCAGTGCATTTAGGTTAGGGATAGGGTTAGGATAACGCTTATGTTTAGGGTGAGGGTTAGAATCGAGTCCATTTAAGGATAGTGTTAGGGTTAGAGCTAGGTTAGGGTTAGCTTTCTTAGAATCGACGGTTAGGGTTAGGGTTAGGATTAGGGTTCGGGTTGGGGTCAGGGTTGGGTTTAGGGTTAGGGTTAGAAGCAAGGGCATATTTATTGTTAAGGTTAGGGTTAGGGTTAGGGTTAGAGGGCATTCAGGTGTAGGAGTAGGAGTCGGGTTAGGATTAGGGTTAGGGTTTTCGTTGGTAGAATTGAGGTTCAGACTTAGGCTTAGGGTCAGGATTGCCTTTTGGGTTAGAATCGAGTGCATTTAGGGTTACAGTTAGTGTTGAGATTGACGATTTAGTGTTAAGGTTAGAAACGAGCACATTGGCGTTAGAGTTATGGTTAGAATCTAATGCATTTAGGGTTAGGATTAGGGCTACGGTTATTGGGGTCAGGGTTTGAATCGAGAATATTTAAGGATCGTGTTAGTGTTAGAGTTAGGTTTAAGGTTAGCTTTCGTAGAATCGAGTTTTAGGGTTAGGGTTAGGGTTCGGGTTCGGTTTAGAATCGAGCGCATTTTTAGTATTAGGGTTGAGGTAAGCTTACGATTAGAGTTCATTTAAGGCTAGGGGTAGGAGTAGGGTTAGGATTAGGGTTACGGTTTGTGGTGGTAGAATCGAGGTTTAGGGTTAGGCTTAGGGTCAGGATTGCCTTTTGGGTTAGAATCGAGTGCATTCCGGGTTAGAGTTAGTGATGAGATTGATGATTTAGTGTTAGGGTTAGAATCGAGCACATTTAGGGTTAGAGTTATGGTTAGAATTCGTTAGAGTTAGGGTTAGGGGTAGGTTAGGGGTTAGAATCACGCGCATTTATAGTGTTAGGGTTAGGGTTAGTGTGAAGGTTAGAGTGCATTTAGAGGTAGGGGTAGCAGCAGAATTAGGATTTGGGTTAGGGTTAGTGATGGTAGAATCGAGGTTGAGGTTTAGGCTTAGGGTCAGGATTGCATTTTGGAGCAGAATCGAGTGTATTTAGGCTTTGGGTTAGTGTTCAAAGTGACGATTTAGTGTTAGGGTTTGAATCGAGCACATTTAGGGTTAGAGTAATGGTTAGAATTCAGTGCATTTAGGGTTAGGGTTAGGGTCAGGGTTAAAATCGAGAGCATTTCAGGATAGTGCTAGGGTCGGAGTTAGGTTTAACGTTCGCTTTCGTAGAATCCAGGGTTAGGCTTAAGGTGAGGCTTAGGGTGAGGGTTAGGGTTAGAATCAGGCGCATTTTTACTGTTCTGGATTTCGTCAGGGTATGGCTTAGAGTGCCCTTAGGGGTAGGGGTAGGAGTAGGGTTAGGACTAGGGTTAAGGTTTGTGTTGGTAAAATCGAGGTTTGGGGTTAGGCTTAGGGTCAGGAATGGCTTTTGGGTTAGAATGCAGTGCTTTTAGGCTTAGGGATAGTGTTGAAATTGACGATTTACTTTTAGAGTTAGAATCAAGCACATTTCGGGATAGAGTTATGGTTAGAATTCGTTAGGGTTCCGGTTAGTGTTAGGGTTAGGAGTATGGTTAGAGTGCATTTAGCGGTAGGGGTTGGGGCACGGTTAGAATTAAGGTTAGGGTTAGTGTTGGTAAAATCGAGGTTTAGGGTTAGGCTCAGGGTCAGGATTGCCCTTTGGGTTAGAAGCGAGTGCATTTAGGCTTAAGGTTACTGTCCAGATTGACGAATTAGTGTTAGGGTTAGAATCAAGAACATTACAGTTAGAGTTATGGTTAGAATCCAGTGCATTTAGGGTTAGGGTTAGGCTTAGGGTTACGGTTATGTTTAGGGTGAGGGATAGAATCGAGTGCATTTAAGGACAGTGTTAGGGTTAGAGTTAGGTTTAGGGTGAGCTTTCGTAGAATCGAGGGTTAGGCTTCGGGTTAAGGTTAGTGTTAGGGTTAGGGTTAGAATGAGGCGCAATTTTAGTGTTATGGTTGGGGTTAGGGTATGGCTTAGAGTGCATTTAGGGGTAGGGGTAGGAGTAGGGTTAGGATTAGGGTTAAGGTTTGTGTTGTTAGAATAGAGGTTTAAGGTTAGGCTAATGGTCAGGATTGCCTTTTGGGTTGTAATCGAGTGCATTTAGGGTTAGAGTTAGTGTTGAGATTGACGATTTAGTATTAGGGTTAGAATCGAGCACATTAGGGTTAGAGTTATGGTTAGAATCCAGTGCATTTAGGTTAGGGATAGGGTTAGGATAACGCTTATGTTTAGGGTGAGGGTTAGAATCGAGTCGATTTAAGGATAGTGTTAGGGTTAGAGCTAGGTTAGGGTTAGCTTTCTTAGAATCGACGGTTAGGGTTAGGGTTAGGATTAGGGTTCGGGTTGGGGTCAGGGTTGGGTTTAGGGTTAGGGTTAGAAGCAAGGGCATATTTAGTGTTAAGGTTAGGGTTAGGGTTAGGGTTAGAGGGCATTCAGGTGTAGGAGTAGGAGTAGGGTTAGGATTAGGGTTAGGGTTTTTGTTGATAGAATTGAGGTTCAGGCTTAGGCTTAGGGTCAGGATTGCCTTTTGGGGTAGAATAGAGTGCATTTAGGGTTACAGTTAGTGTTGAGATTGACGATTTAGTGTTAAGGTTAGAAACGAGCGAATTACCGTTAGAGTTATGGTTAGAATCTACTGCATTTAGGGTTAGGATTAGGGTTAGGGTTATTAGGGTCAGGGTTTGAATCGAGAGTATTTAAGGATCGTGTTAGTGTTAGAGTTAGGTTTAAGGTTAGCATTCGTAGAATCGAGGGTTAGGGTTAGGGTTAGGGTTCGGGTTCGGTTTAGAATCGAGCGCATTTTTAGTATGAGGGTTGGGGTAATCTTACGATTAGAGTGCATTTAGGGCTAGGGGTAGGAGTAGGGTTAGGATTAGGGTTACAGTTTGTAGTAGTAGAATCGAGGTTTAGGGTTAGGCTTAGGGTCAGGATTGCCTTTTGGGTTAGAATCGAGTGCATTCCGGGTTAGAGTTAGTGATGAGATTGATGATTTAGTGTTAGGGTTAGAATCGAGCACATTTAGGGTTAGAGTTATGGTTAGAATTCGTTAGAGTTAAGGTTAGGGGTAGGGTAGGGGTTAGAATCACGCGCATTTTTAGTGTTAGGGTTAGGGTTAGTGTTAAGGTTAGAGTGCATTTAGAGGTAGGGGTAGCAGCAGAATTAGGATTTGGGTTAGGGTTAGTGATGGTAGAATCGAGGTTTAGGTTTAGGCTTAGGGTCAGGATTGCATTTTGGATCAGAATCGAGTGTATTTAGGCTTTGGGTTAGTGTTCAAAGTGACGATTTAGTGTTAGGGTTTGAATCGAGCACATTTAGGGTTAGAGTAATGGTTAGAATTCAGTGCATTTAGGGTTAGGGTTAGGGTTAGGGTTAGGGTTACGGTCAGGGTTAAAATCGAGAGCATTTAAGGATAGTGCTAGGGTCGGAGTTAGGTTTAACGTTCGCTTTCGCAGAATCCAGGGTTAGGCTTAAGGTTAGGCTTAGGGTGAGGGTTAGGGTTAGAATCAGGCACATTTTTAGTGTTCTAGTTTTCGTCAGGGTATGGCTTAGAGTGCATTTAGGTGTAGGGTTAGGAGTAGGGTTAGGACTAGGGTTAAGGTTTGTGTTGGTAAAATCGAGGTTTAGGGTTAGGCTTAGGGTCAGGAATGGCTTTTGGGTTAGAATCCAGTGCATTTAGGCTTAGGGATAGTGTTGAAATTGACGATTTAGTTTTAGCGTTAGAATCAAGCACATTTCGGGATAGAGTTATGGTTAGAATTCGTTAGGGTTACGGTTAGTGTTAGGGTTAGGGGTATGGTTAGAGTGCATTTAGCGGTAGGGGTTGGGGCACGGTTAGAATTAAGGTTAGGGTTAGTGTTGGTAAAATGGAGGTTTAGGGTTAGGCTCAGGGTCAGGATTGCCCTTTGGGTTAGAAGCGAGTGCATTTAGGCTTAAGGTTACTGTCGAGATTGACGAATTAGTGTTAGGGTTAGAATCAAGAACATTACCGTTAGAGTTATGCTTACAATCCAGTGCATTTAGGGTTAGGCTTAGGCTTAGGGTTACGGTTATGTTTAGGGTGAGGGTTAGAATCGAGTGCATTTAAGGATAGTGTTAGGGTTAGAGTTAGGTTTAGGGTTAGCTTTCGTAGAATCGAGAGTTAGGCTTCGGGTTAAGGTTAGTGTTAGGGTTAGGGTTAGAATGAGGCGCAATTTTAGTGTTATGGTTGGGGTTAGGGTATGGCTTAGAGTGCATTTAGGGGTAGGGGTAGGAGTAGGGTTAGGATTAGGGTTAAGGTTTGTGTTGTTAGAATAGAGGTTTAAGGTTAGGCTAATGGTCAGGATTGCCTTTTGGGTTGTAATCGAGTGCATTTCGGGTTAGAGTTAGTGTTGAGATTGACGATTTAGTATTAGGGTTAGAATCGAGCACATTAGGGTTAGAGTTATGGTTAGAATCCAGTGCATTTAGGTTAGGAATAGGGTTAGGATAACGCTTATGTTTAGGGTGAGGGTTAGAATCGAGTCCATTTAAGGATAGTGTTAGGGTTAGAGCTAGGTTAGGGTTAGCTTTCTTAGAATCGACGGTTAGGGTTAGGGTTAGGATTAGGGTTCGGGTTGGGGTCAGGGTTGGGTTTAGGGTTAGGGTTAGAAGCAAGGGCATATTTATTGTTAAGGTTAGGGTTAGGGTTAGGGTTAGGGTTAGAGGGCATTCAGGTGTAGGAGTAGGAGTCGAGTTAGGATTAGGGTTAGGGTTTTTGTTGGTAGAATTGAGGTTCAGGCTTAGGCTTAGGGTCAGGATTGCCTTTTGGGGTAGAATGGAGTGCATTTAGGGTTACAGTTAGTGTTGAGATTGATGATTTAGTGTTAAGGTTAGAAACGAGCGAATTACCGTTAGAGTTATGGTTAGAATCTACTGCATTTAGGGTTAGGATTAGGGTTAGGGTTATTAGGGTCAGGGTTTGAATCGAGAGTATTTAAGGATCGTGTTAGTGTTAGAGTTAGGTTTAAGGTTAGCTTTCGTAGAATCGAGGGTTAGGGTTAGGGTTAGGGTTCGGGTTCGGTTTAGAATCGAGCGCATTTTTAGTATTAGGGTTGGGGTAAGTTACGATTAGAGTGCATTTAGGGCTAGGGGTAGAAGTAGGGTTAGGATTAGGGTTACGGTTTGTGGTGGTAGAATCGAGGTTTAGGGTTACGCTTAGGGTCAGGATTGCCTTTTGGGTTAGAATCGAGTGCATTCCGGGTTAGAGTTAGTGATGAGATTGATCACTTAGTGTTAGGGTTAGAATCGAGCACATTTAGGGTTAGAGTTATGGTTAGAATTCGTTAGAGTTAGGGTTAGGGTTAGGGTTAGGGTAGGGGTTAGAATCACTCGCATTTTTAGTGTTAGGGTTAGGGTTAGTGTTAAGGTTAGAGTGCATTTAGAGGTAGGGGTAGCAGCAGAATTAGGATTTGGGTTAGGGTCAGTGATGGTAGAATCGAGGTTCAGGTTTAGGCTTGGGGTCAGGATTGCATTTTGGATCAGAATCGAGTGTATTTAGGCTTTGGGTTAGTGTTCAAAGTGACGATTTAGTGTTAGGGTTTGAATCGAGCACATTTATGGTTAGAGTAATGGTTAGAATTCAGTGCATTTAGGGTTAGGGTTAGGGTTAGGGTCAGGGTTAAATCGAGAGCATTTAAGGATAGTGCTAGGGTCGGAGTGAGGTTTAACGTTCGCTTTCGTAGAATCCAGGGTTAGGCTTAAGGTTAGGCTTAGGGTGAGGGTTAGGGTTAGAATCAGGCGCATTTTTAGTGTTCTGGTTTTCGTCAGTGTGTGGCTTAGAGTGCCTTTAGGGGTAGGGGGAGGAGTAGGTTTAGGATTAGGGTTAAGGTTTGTGTTGGTAGAATCGAGGTTTAGGGTTAGGCTTAGGGTCAGGAATGGCTTTTGGGTTAGAATGCAGTGCATTTGGGCTTAGAGATAGTGTTGAAATTGACGATTTAGTTTTAGCGTTAGAATCAAGCACATTTCGGGATAGACTTATGGTTAGAATTCGTTAGGGTTACGGTTAGTGTTAGGGTTAGGGTTAGAATGAGGCGCAATTTTAGTGTTATGGTTGGGGTGAGGGTATGGCTTAGAGTGCATTTAGGGGTAGGGGTAGGAGAAGGGCTAGGATTAGGGTTAAGGTTTCTGTTGTTAGAATAGAGGTTTAAGGTTAGGCTAATGGTCAGGATTGCCTTTTGGGTTGTAATCGAGTGCATTTAGGGTTAGAGTTAGTGTTGAGATTGACTACTTAGTATTAGGGTTAGAATCGAGCACATTAGGGTTAGAGTTATGGTTAGAATCCAGTGCATTTAGGTTAGGGATAGGGTTAGTCTAACGCTTATGTTTAGGGTGAGGGTTAGAATCGAGTCCATTTAAGGATAGTGTTAGGGTTAGAGCTAGGTTAGGGTTAGCTTTCTTAGAATCGACGGTTAGGGTTAGGGTTAGGATTAGGGTTCGGGTTGGGGTCAGGGTTGGGTTTAGGGTTAGGGTTAGATGCAAGGGCATATTTATTGTAAAGGTTAGGGTTAGGGTTAGGGTTGGAGGGCATTCAGGTGTAGGAGTAGGAGTAGGGTTAAGATTAGGGTTAGGGGTTTTGTTGGTAGAATTGAGGTTCAGGCTTAGGCTTAGGGTCAGGATTGCCTTTTGGGTTAGAATCGAGTGCATTTAGGGTTAAAGTTAGTGTTGATATTGACGATTTAGTGTTAAGGTTAGAAACGAGCACATTGGCGTTAGAGTTATGGTTAGAATCTAATGCATTTAGGGTTAGGATTAGGGTTAGGGTTATTAGGGTCAGGGTTTGAATCGAGAGTATTTAAGGATCGTGTTAGTGTTAGAGTTAGGTTTAAGGTTAGCTTTCGTAGAATCGAGGGTTAGGGTTAGGGTTAGGGTTAGGGTTCGGTTTAGAATCGAGCGCATTTTTAGTATTAGGGTTGGGGTAAGTTACGATTAGAGTGCATTTAGGGCTAGGGGTAGGAGTAGGGTTAGGATTAGGGTTACGGTTTGTGGTGGTAGAATCGAGGTTTAGGGTTAGGCTTAGGGTCAGGATTGCCTTTTGGGTTAGAATCGAGTGCATTCCGGGTTAGAGTTAGTGATGAGATTGATGATTTAGTGTTAGGGTTAGAATCGAGCACATTTAGGGTTAGAGTTATGGTTAGATTTCGTTAGAGTTTGGGTTAGGGGTAGGGTAGGGGTTAGAATCAAGTGCATTTTTAGTGTTAGGGTTAGGGTTAGTGTTAAGGTTAGAGTGCATTTAGAGGTAGGGGTAGCAGCAGAATTAGGATTTGGGTTAGAGTT
The DNA here is from genome assembly GCF_028372415.1 of Notamacropus eugenii. Classification (NCBI taxonomy): domain Eukaryota; kingdom Metazoa; phylum Chordata; class Mammalia; order Diprotodontia; family Macropodidae; genus Notamacropus; species Notamacropus eugenii. The sequence goes on along the minus strand of NC_092877.1, from coordinate 168,319,345 downwards.
AGTCATGGTAGAATCGAGGTTTAGGTTTAGGCTTAGGGTCAGGATTGCATTTTGGATCAGAATCGAGTGTATTTAGGCTTTGGGTTAGTGTTCAAAGTGACGATTTAGTGTTAGGGTTTGAATCGAGCACATTTAGGGTTAGAGTAATGGTTAGAATTCAGTGCATTTAGGGTTAGGGTTAGGGTTAGGGTTAGGGTCAGGGTTAAAATCGAGAGCATTTAAGGTTAGTGCTAGGGTCAGAGTTAGGTTTAATGTTCGCTTTCGTAGAATCCAGGGTTAGGCTTAAGGTTAGGCTTAGGGTGAGGTTTAGGGTTAGAATCAGGCGCATTTTTAGTGTTCTGGTTTTCGTCAGGGTATGGCTTAGAGTGCATTTCGGGGTAGGGGTAGGAGTAGGATTAGGACTAGGGTTAAGGTTTGTGTTGGTAAAATCGAGGTTTAGGGTTAGGCTTAGGGTTAGGAATGGCTTTTGGGTTAGAATCCAGTGCATTTAGGCTTAGGGATAGTGTTGAAATTGACGATTTAGTTTTAGCGTTGGAATCAAGCACATTTCGGGATAGAGTTATGGTTAGAATTCGTTAGGGTTACGGTTAGTGTTAGGGTTAGGGGTATGGTTAGAGTGCATTTAGCGGTAGGGGTTGGGGCACGGTTAGAATTAAGGTTAGGGTTAGTGTTGGTAAAATGGAGGTTTAGGGTTAGGCTCAGGGTCAGGATTGCCCTTTGGGTTAGAATCGAGTGCATTTAGGCTTAAGGTTACTGTCGAGATTGACGAATTAGTGTTAGGGTTAGAATCAAGAACATTACCGTTAGAGTTATGGTTAGAATCCAGTGCATTTAAGGTTAGGCTTAGGCTTAGGGTTACGGTTATGTTTAGGGTGAGGGTTAGAATCGAGTGCATTTAAGGATAGTGTTAGGGTTAGAGTTAGGTTTAGGGTGAGCTTTCGTAGAATCGAGGGTTAGGCTTCGGGTTAAGGTTAGTGTTAGGGTTAGGGTTAGAATGAGGCGCAATTTTAGTGTTATGGTTGGGGTTAGGGTATGGCTTAGAGTGCATTTAGGGGTAGGGGTAGGAGTAGGGTTAGGATTAGGGTTAAGGTTTGTGTTGTTAGAATAGAGGTTTAAGGTTAGGCTAATGGTCAGGATTGCCTTTTGGGTTGTAATCGAGTGCATTTAGGGTTAGAGTTAGTGTTGAGATTGACGATTTAGTATTAGGGTTAGAATCGAGCACATTAGGGTTAGAGTTATGGTTAGAATCCAGTGCATTTAGGTTAGGGATAGGGTTAGGATAACGGTTATGTTTAGGGTGAGGGTTAGAATCGAGTCCATTTAAGGATAGTGTTAGGGTTAGAGCTAGGTTAGGGTTAGCTTTCTTAGAATCGACGGTTAGGGTTAGGGTTAGGATTAGGGTTCGGGTTGGGGTCAGGGTTGGGTTTAGGGTTAGGGTTAGTAGCAAGGGCATATTTATTGTTAAGGTAAGGGTTAGGGTTAGGGTTAGAGGGCATTCAGGTGTAGGAGTAGGAGTCGGGTTAGGATTAGGGTTAGGGTTTTTGTTGGTAGAATTGAGGTTCAGGCTTAGGCTTAGCGTCAGGATTGCATTTTGGATCAGAATCGAGTGTATTTAGGCTTTGGGTTAGTGTTCAAAGTGACGATTTAGTGTTAGGGTTTGAATCGAGCACATTTAGGGTTAGAGTAATGGTTAGAATTCAGTGCATTTAGGGTTAGGGTTAGGGTTAGGGTTAGGGTTAGGGTTAGGGTCAGGGTTAAATCGAGAGCATTTAAGGATAGTGCTAGGGTCGGAGTGAGGTTTAACGTTCGCTTTCGTAGAATCCAGGGTTAGGCTTAAGGTTAGGCTTAGGGTGAGGGTTAGGGTTAGAATCAGGCGCATTTTTAGTGTTCTGGTTTTCGTCAGGGTGTGGCTTAGAGTGCCTTTAGGGGTAGGGGGAGGAGTAGGGTTAGGATTAGGGTTAAGGTTTGTGTTGGTAGAATCGAGGTTTAGGGTTAGGCTTAGGGTCAGGAATGGCTTTTGGGTTAGAATGCAGTGCATTTGGGCTTAGAGATAGTGTTGAAATTGACGATTTAGTTTTAGCGTTAGAATCAAGCACATTTCGGGATAGACTTATGGTTAGAATTCGTTAGGGTTACGGTTAGTGTTAGGATTAGGGTTAGAATGAGGCGCAATTTTAGTGTTATGGTTGGGGTGAGGGTATGGCTTAGAGTGCATTTAGGGGTAGGGGTAGGAGAAGGGCTAGGATTAGGGTTAAGGTTTCTGTTGTTAGAATAGAGGTTTAAGGTTAGGCTAATGGTCAGGATTGCCTTTTGGGTTGTAATCGAGTGCATTTAGGGTTAGAGTTAGTGTTGAGATTGACTACTTAGTATTAGGGTTAGAATCGAGCACATTAGGGTTAGAGTTATGGTTAGAATCCAGTGCATTTAGGTTAGGGATAGGGTTAGTCTAACGCTTATGTTTAGGGTGAGGGTTAGAATCGAGTCCATTTAAGGATAGTGTTAGGGTTAGAGCTAGGTTAGGGTTAGCTTTCTTAGAATCGACGGTTAGGGTTAGGGTTAGGATTAGGGTTCGGGTTGGGGTCAGGGTTGGGTTTAGGGTTAGGGTTAGATGCAAGGGCATATTTATTGTAAAGGTTAGGGTTAGGGTTAGGGTTGGAGGGCATTCAGGTGTAGGAGTAGGAGTAGGGTTAAGATTAGGGTTAGGGGTTTTGTTGGTAGAATTGAGGTTCAGGCTTAGGCTTAGGGTCAGGATTGCCTTTTGGGTTAGAATCGAGTGCATTTAGGGTTAAAGTTAGTGTTGATATTGACGATTTAGTGTTAAGGTTAGAAACGAGCACATTGGCGTTAGAGTTATGGTTAGAATCTAATGCATTTAGGGTTAGGATTAGGGTTAGGGTTATTAGGGTTAGGGTTTGAATCGAGAGTATTTAAGGATCGTGTTAGTGTTAGAGTTAGGTTTAAGGTTAGCTTTCGTAGAATCGAGGGTTAGGGTTAGGGTTAGGGTTAGGGTTCGGTTTAGAATCGAGCGCATTTTTAGTATTAGGGTTGGGGTAAGTTACGATTAGAGTGCATTTAGGGCTAGGGGTAGGAGTAGGGTTAGGATTAGGGTTACGGTTTGTGGTGGTAGAATCGAGGTTTAGGGTTAGGCTTAGGGTCAGGATTGCCTTTTGGGTTAGAATCGAGTGCATTCCGGGTTAGAGTTAGTGATGAGATTGATGATTTAGTGTTAGGGTTAGAATCGAGCACATTTAGGGTTAGAGTTATGGTTAGAATTCGTTAGAGTTAGGGTTAGGGGTAGGGTAGGGGTTAGAATCAAGTGCATTTTTAGTGTTAGGGTTAGGGTTAGTGTTAAGGTTAGAGTGCATTTAGAGGTAGGGGTAGCAGCAGAATTAGGATTTGGGTTAGAGTTAGTCATGGTAGAATCGAGGTTTAGGTTTGGGCTTAGGGTCAGGATTGCATTTTGGATCAGAATCGAGTGTATTTAGGCTTTGGGTTAGTGTTCAAAGTGACGATTTAGTGTTAGGGTTTGAATCGAGCACATTTAGGGTTAGAGTAATGGTTAGAATTCAGTGCATTTAGGGTTAGGGTTAGGGTTAGGGTTAGGGTCAGGGTTAAAATCGAGAGCATTTAAGGTTAGTGCTAGGGTCAGAGTTAGGTTTAATGTTCGCTTTCGTAGAATCCAGGGTTAGGCTTAAGGTTAGGCTTAGGGTGAGGTTTAGGGTTAGAATCAGGCGCATTTTTAGTGTTCTGGTTTTCGTCAGGGTATGGCTTAGAGTGCATTTCGGGGTAGGGGTAGGAGTAGGATTAGGACTAGGGTTAAGGTTTGTGTTGGTAAAATCGAGGTTTAGGGTTAGGCTTAGGGTCAGGAATGGCTTTTGGGTTAGAATCCAGTGCATTTAGGCTTAGGGATAGTGTTGAAATTGACGATTTAGTTTTAGCGTTGGAATCAAGCACATTTCGGGATAGAGTTATGGTTAGAATTCGTTAGGGTTACGGTTAGTGTTAGGGTTAGGGGTATGGTTAGAGTGCATTTAGCGGTAGGGGTTGGGGCACGGTTAGAATTAAGGTTAGGGTTAGTGTTGGTAAAATGGAGGTTTAGGGTTAGGCTCAGGGTCAGGATTACCCTTTGGGTTAGAATCGAGTGCATTTAGGCTTAAGGTTACTGTCGAGATTGACGAATTAGTGTTAGGGTTAGAATCAAGAACATTACCGTTAGAGTTATGGTTAGAATCCAGTGCATTTAGGGTTAGGATTAGGCTTAGGGTTACGGTTATGTTTAGGGTGAGGGTTAGAATCGAGTGCATTTAAGGATAGTGTTAGGGTTAGAGTTAGGTTTAGGGTGAGCTTTCGTAGAATCGAGGGTTAGGCTTCGGGTTAAGGTTAGTGTTAGGGTTAGGGTTAGAATGAGGCGCAATTTTAGTGGTATGGTTGGGGTTAGGGTATGGCTTAGAGTGCATTTAGGGGTAGGGGTAGGAGTAGGGCTAGGATTAGGGTTAAGGTTTGTGTTGTTAGAATAGAGGTTTAAGGTTAGGCTAATGGTCAGGATTGCCTTTTGGGTTGTAATCGAGTGCATTCAGGGTTAGAGTTAGTGTTGAGATTGACGATTTAGTATTAGGGTTAGAATCGAGCACATTAGGGTTAGAGTTATGGTTAGAATCCAGTGCATTTAGGTTAGGGATAGGGTTAGTCTAACGCTTATGTTTAGGGTGAGGGTTAGAATCGAGTCCATTTAAGGATAGTGTTAGGGTTAGAGCTAGGTTAGGGTTAGCTTTCTTAGAATCGACGGTTAGGGTTAGGGTTAGGATTAGGGTTCGGGTTGGGGTCAGGGTTGGGTTTAGGGTTAGGGTTAGATGCAAGGGCATATTTATTGTAAAGGTTAGGGTTAGGGTTAGGGTTGGAGGGCATTCAGGTGTAGGAGTAGGAGTAGGGTTAAGATTAGGGTTAGGGGTTTTGTTGGTAGAATTGAGGTTCAGGCTTAGGCTTAGGGTCAGGATTGCCTTTTGGGTTAGAATCGAGTGCATTTAGGGTTAAAGTTAGTGTTGATATTGACGATTTAGTGTTAAGGTTAGAAACGAGCACATTGGCGTTAGAGTTATGGTTAGAATCTAATGCATTTAGGGTTAGGATTAGGGTTAGGGTTATTAGGGTTAGGGTTTGAATCGAGAGTATTTAAGGATCGTGTTAGTGTTAGAGTTAGGTTTAAGGTTAGCTTTCGTAGAATCCAGGGTTAGGGTTAGGGTTAGGGTTAGGGTTCGGTTTAGAATCGAGCGCATTTTTAGTATTAGGGTTGGGGTAAGTTACGATTAGAGTGCATTTAGGGCTAGGGGTAGGAGTAGGGTTAGGATTAGGGTTACGGTTTGTGGTGGTAGAATCGAGGTTTAGGGTTAGGCTTAGGGTCAGGATTGCCTTTTGGGTTAGAATCGAGTGCATTCCGGGTTAGAGTTAGTGATGAGATTGATGATTTAGTGTTAGGGTTAGAATCGAGCACATTTAGGGTTAGAGTTATGGTTAGAATTCGTTAGAGTTAGGGTTAGGGGTAGGGTAGGGGTTAGAATCAAGTGCATTTTTAGTGTTAGGGTTAGGGTTAGTGTTAAGGTTAGAGTGCATTTAGAGGTAGGGGTAGCAGCAGAATTAGGATTTGGGTTAGAGTTAGTCATGGTAGAATCGAGGTTTAGGTTTAGGCTTAGGGTCAGGATTGCATTTTGGATCAGAATCGAGTGTATTTAGGCTTTGGGTTAGTGTTCAAAGTGACGATTTAGTGTTAGGGTTTGAATCGAGCACATTTAGGGTTAGAGTAATGGTTAGAATTCAGTGCATTTAGGGTTAGGGTTAGGGTTAGGGTTAGGGTCAGGGTTAAAATCGAGAGCATTTAAGGTTAGTGCTAGGGTCAGAGTTAGGTTTAATGTTCGCTTTCGTAGAATCCAGGGTTAGGCTTAAGGTTAGGCTTAGGGTGAGGTTTAGGGTTAGAATCAGGCGCATTTTTAGTGTTCTGGTTTTCGTCAGGGTATGGCTTAGAGTGCATTTCGGGGTAGGGGTAGGAGTAGGATTAGGACTAGGGTTAAGGTTTGTGTTGGTAAAATCGAGGTTTAGGGTTAGGCTTAGGGTCAGGAATGGCTTTTGGGTTAGAATCCAGTGCATTTAGGCTTAGGGATAGTGTTGAAATTGACGATTTAGTTTTAGCGTTGGAATCAAGCACATTTCGGGATAGAGTTATGGTTAGAATTCGTTAGGGTTACGGTTAGTGTTAGGGTTAGGGGTATGGTTAGAGTGCATTTAGCGGTAGGGGTTGGGGCACGGTTAGAATTAAGGTTAGGGTTAGTGTTGGTAAAATGGAGGTTTAGGGTTAGGCTCAGGGTCAGGATTACCCTTTGGGTTAGAATCGAGTGCATTTAGGCTTAAGGTTACTGTCGAGATTGACGAATTAGTGTTAGGGTTAGAATCAAGAACATTACCGTTAGAGTTATGGTTAGAATCCAGTGCATTTAGGGTTAGGATTAGGCTTAGGGTTACGGTTATGTTTAGGGTGAGGGTTAGAATCGAGTGCATTTAAGGATAGTGTTAGGGTTAGAGTTATTTTTAGGGTGAGCTTTCGTAGAATCGAGGGTTAGGCTTCGGGTTAAGGTTAGTGTTAGGGTTAGGGTTAGAATGAGGCGCAATTTTAGTGGTATGGTTGGGGTTAGGGTATGGCTTAGAGTGCATTTAGGGGTAGGGGTAGGAGTAGGGCTAGGATTAGGGTTAAGGTTTGTGTTGTTAGAATAGAGGTTTAAGGTTAGGCTAATGGTCAGGATTGCCTTTTGGGTTGTAATCGAGTGCATTCAGGGTTAGAGTTAGTGTTGAGATTGACGATTTAGTATTAGGGTTAGAATCGAGCACATTAGGGTTAGAGTTATGGTTAGAATCCAGTGCATTTAGGTTAGGGATAGGGTTAGGATAACGGTTACGTTTAGGGTGAGGGTTAGAATCGAGTCGATTTTAGGATAGTGTTAGGGTTAGAGCTAGGTTAGGGTTAGCTTTCTTAGAATCGACGGTTAGGGTTAGGGTTAGGATTAGGGTTCGGGTTGGGGTCAGGGTTGGGTTTAGGGTTAGGGTTAGATGCAAGGGCATATTTATTGTAAAGGTTAGGGTTAGGGTTAGGGTTGGAGGGCATTCAGGTGTAGGAGTAGGAGTCTGGTTAGGATTAGGGTTAGGGTTTTTGTTGGTAGAATTGAGGTTCAGACTTAGGCTTAGGGTCAGGATTGCCTTTTGGGTTAGAATCGAGTTCATTCCGGGTTAGAGTTAGTGATGAGATTGATGATTTAGTGTTAGGGTTAGAATCGAGCACATTTAGGGTTAGAGTTATGGTTAGAATTCGTTAGAGTTAGGGTTAGGGGTAGGGTAGGGGTTAGAATCACGCGCATTTTTAGTGTTAGGGTTAGGGTTAGTGTTAAGGTTAGAGTGCATTTAGAGGTAGGGGTAGCAGCAGAATTAGGATTTGGGTTAGGGTCAGTGATGGTAGAATCGAGGTTCAGGTTTAGGCTTATGGTCAGGATTGCATTTTGGATCAGAATCGAGTGTATTTAGTCTGTGGGTTAGTGTTCAAAGTGACGATTTAGTGTTAGGGTTTGAATCGAGCACATTTAGGGTTAGAGTAATGGTTACAATTCAGTGCATTTAGGGTTAGGGTTAGGGTTAGGGTCAGGGTTAAAATCGAGAGCATTTAAGGATAGTGCTAGGGTCAGAGTTAGGTTTAACGTTCGCTTTCGTAGAATCCAGGGTTAGGCTTAAGGTTAGGCTTAGGGTGAGGGTTAGGGTTAGAATCAGGCGCATTTTTAGTGTTCTGGTTTTCGTCAGGGTATGGCTTAGAGTGCATTTAGGGGTAGGGGTAGGAGTAGGGTTAGGATTAGGGTTAAGGTTTGTGTTGGTAGAATCGAGGTTTAGGTTTAGGCTTAGGGTCAGGAATGGCTTTTGGGTTAGAATGCAGTGCATTTAGGCTTAGAGATAGTGTTGAAATTGACGATTTAGTTTTAGCGTTAGAATCAACCACATTTCGGGATAGAGTTATGGTTAGAATTCGTTAGGGTTACGGTTAGTGTTAGGGTTAGGGTTAGAATGAGGCGCAATTTTAGTGTTATGGTTGGGGTGAGGGTATGGCTTAGAGTGCATTTAGGGGTAGTGGTAGGAGTAGGGCTAGGATTAGGGTTAAGGTTTCTGTTGTTAGAATAGAGGTTTAAGGTTAGGCTAATGGTCAGGATTGCCTTTTGGGTTGTAATCGAGTGCATTTAGGGTTAGAGTTAGTGTTGAGATTGACTACTTCGTATTAGGGTTAGAATCGAGCACATTAGGGTTAGAGTTATGGTTAGAATCCAGTGCATTTAGGTTAGGGATAGGGTTAGGATAACGCTTATGTTTAGGGTGAGTGTTAGAATCGAGTCCATTTAAGGATAGTGTTAGGGTTAGAGCTAGGTTAGGGTTAGCTTTCTTAGAATCGACGGTTAGGGTTAGGGTTAGGATTAGGGTTCGGGTTGGGGTCAGGGTTGGGTTTAGGGTTAGGGTTAGATGCAAGGGCATATTTATTGTAAAGGTTAGGGTTAGGGTTAGGGTTGGAGGGCATTCAGGTGTAGGAGTAGGAGTAGGGTTAAGATTAGGGTTAGGGTTTTTGTTGGTAGAATTGAGGTTCAGGCTTAGGCTTACGGTCAGGATTGCCTTTTGGGTTAGAATCGAGTGCATTTAGGGTTACAGTTAGTGTTGATATTGACGATTTAGTGTTAAGGTTAGAAACGAGCACATTGGCGTTAGAGTTATGGTTAGAATCTAATGCATTTAGGGTTAGGATTAGGGTTAGGGTTATTAGGGTCAGGGTTTGAATCGAGAGTATTTAAGGATCGTGTTAGTGTTAGAGTTAGGTTTAAGGTTAGCTTTCGTAGAATCGAGGGTTAGGGTTAGGGTTAGGGTTCGGGTTCGGTTTAGAATCGAGCGCATTTTTAGTATTAGGGTTGGGGTAAGTTACGATTAGAGTGCATTTAGGGCTAGGGGTAGGAGTAGGGTTAAAATTAGGGTTACGGTTTGTGGTGGTAGAATCGAGGTTTAGGGTTAGGCTTAGGGTCAGGATTGCCTTTTGGGTTAGAATCGAGTGCATTTCGGGTTAGAGTTAGTGATGAGATTGATGATTTAGTGTTAGGGTTAGAATCGAGCACATTTAGGGTTAGAGTTATGGTTAGAATTCGTTAGAGTTAGGGTTAGGGGTAGGGTAGGGGTTAGAATCACGCGCATTTTTAGTGTTAGGGTTAGGGTTAGTGTTAAGGTTAGAGTGCATTTAGAGGTAGGGGTAGCAGCAGAATTAGGATTTGGGTTAGGGTTAGTGATGGTAGAATCGAGGTTTAGGTTTAGGCTTAGGGTCAGGATTGCATTTTGGATCAGAATCGAGTGTATTTAGGTTTTGGGTTAGTGTTCAAAGTGACGATTTAGTGTTAGGGTTTGAATCGAGCACATTTAGGGTTAGAGTAATGGTTAGAATTCAGTGCATTTAGGGTTAGGGTTAGGGTTAGGGTTAGGGTCAGGGTTAAAATCGAGAGCATTTAAGGATAGTGCTAGGGTCAGAGTTAGGTTTAACGTTCGCTTTCGTAGAATCCAGGGTTAGGCTTAAGGTTAGGCTTAGGGCGAGGTTCAGGGTTAGAATCAGGCGCATTTTTAGTGTTCTGGTTTTCGTCAGGGTATGGCTTAGAGTGCATTTCGGGGTAGGGGTAGGAGTAGGATTAGGACTAGGGTTAAGGTTTGTGTTGGTAAAATCGAGGTTTAGGGTTAGGCTTAGGGTCAGGAATGGCTTTTGGGTTAGAATCCAGTGCATTTAGGCTTAGGGATAGTGTTGAAATTGACGATTTAGTTTTAGCGTTGGAATCAAGCACATTTCGGGATAGAGTTATGGTTAGAATTCGTTAGGGTTACGGTTAGTGTTAGGGTTAGGGGTATGGTTAGAGTGCATTTAGCGGTAGGGGTTGGGGCACGGTTAGAATTAAGGTTAGGGTTAGTGTTGGTAAAATGGAGGTTTAGGGTTAGGCTCAGGGTCAGGATTGCCCTTTGGGTTAGAATCGAGTGCATTTAGGCTTAAGGTTACTGTCGAGATTGACGAATTAGTGTTAGGGTTAGAATCAAGAACATTACCGTTAGAGTTATGGTTAGAATCCAGTGCATTTAGGGTTAGGCTTAGGCTTAGGGTTACGGTTATGTTTAGGGTGAGGGTTAGAATCGAGTGCATTTAAGGATAGTGTTAGGGTTAGAGTTAGGTTTAGGGTGAGCTTTCGTAGAATCGAGGGTTAGGCTTCGTGTTAAGGTTAGTGTTAGGGTTAGGGTTAGAATGAGGCGCAATTTTAGTGTTATGGTTGGGGTTAGGGTATGGCTTAGAGTGCATTTAAGGGTAGGGGTAGGAGTAGGGCTAGGATTAGGGTTAAGGTTTGTGTTGTTAGAATAGAGGTTTAAGGTTAGGCTAATGGTCAGGATTGCCTTTTGGGTTGTAATCGAGTGCATTTAGGGTTAGAGTTAGTGTTGAGATTGACGACTTAGTATTAGGGTTAGAATCGAGCACATTAGGGTTAGAGTTATGGTTAGAATCCAGTGCATTTAGGTTAGGGATAGGGTTAGGATAACGCTTATGTTTAGGGTGAGGGTTAGAATCGAGTCCATTTAAGGATAGTGTTAGGGTTAGAGCTAGGTTAGGGTTAGCTTTCTTAGAATCGACGGTTAGGGTTAGGGTTAGGATTAGGGTTCGGGTTGGGGTCAGGGTTGGGTTTAGGGTTAGGGTTAGATGCAAGGGCATATTTATTGTAAAGGTTAGGGTTAGGGTTAGGGTTGGAGGGCATTCAGGTGTAGGAGTAGGAGTCGGGTTAGGATTAGGGTTAGGGTTTTTGTTGGTAGAATTGAGGTTCAGACTTAGGCTTAGGGTCAGGATTGCCTTTTGGGTTAGAATCGAGTGCATTTAGGGTTACAGTTAGTGTTGAGATTGACGATTTAGTGTTAAGGTTAGAAACGAGCACATTGGCGTTAGAGTTATGGTTAGAATCTAATGCATTTAGGGTTAGGATTAGGGTTAGGGTTATTAGGGTCAGGGTTTGAATCGAGAGTATTTAAGGATCGTGTTAGTGTTAGAGTTAGGTTTAAGGTTAGCTTTCGTAGAATCGAGGGTTAGGGTTAGGGTTAGGGTTCGGGTTCGGTTTAGAATCGAGCGCATTTTTAGTATTAGGGTTGGGGTAAGCTTACGATTAGAGTGCATTTAGGGCTAGGGGTAGAAGTAGGGTTAGGATTAGGGTTACGGTTTGTGGTGGTAGAATCGAGGTTTAGGGTTAGGCTTAGGGTCAGGATTGCCTTTTGGGTTAGAATCGAGTGCATTCCGGGTTAGAGTTAGTGATGAGATTGATGATTTAGTGTTAGGGTTAGAATCGAGCACATTTAGGGTTAGAGTTATGGTTAGAATTCGTTAGAGTTAGGGTTAGGGGTAGGGTAGGGGTTAGAATCACGCGCATTTTTAGTGTTAGGGTTAGGGTTAGTGTTAAGGTTAGAGTGCATTTAGAGGTAGGGGTAGCAGCAGAATTAGGATTTGGGTTAGGGTCAGTGATGGTAGAATCGAGGTTCAGGTTTAGGCTTAGGGTCAGGATTGCATTTTGGATCAGAATCGAGTGTATTTAGTCTGTGGGTTAGTGTTCAAAGTGACGATTTAGTGTTAGGGTTTGAATCGAGCACATTTAGGGTTAGAGTAATGGTTACAATTTAGTGCATTTAGGGTTAGGGTTAGGGTTAGGGTCAGGGTTAAAATCGAGAGCATTTCAGGATAGTGCTAGGGTCGGAGTGAGGTTTAACGTTCGCTTTCGTAGAATCCAGGGTTCGGCTTAAGGTTAGGCTTAGGGTGAGGGTTAGGGTTAGAATCAGGCGCATTTTTAGTGTTCTGGTTTTCGTCAGGGTATGGCTTAGAGTGCCTTTAGGGGTAGGGGTAGGAGTAGGGTTAGGACTAGGGTTAAGTTTTGTGTTGGTAAAATCGAGGTTTAGGGTTAGGCTTAGGGTCAGGAATGGCTTTTGGGTTAGAATGCAGTGCATTTAGGCTTAGAGATAGTGTTGAAATTGACGATTTAGTTTTAGCGTTGGAATCAAGCACATTTCGGGATAGAGTTATGGTTAGAATTCGTTAGGGTTACGGTTAGTGTTAGGGTTAGGGGTATGGTTAGAGTGCATTTAGCGGTAGGGGTTGGGGCACGGTTAGAATTAAGGTTAGGGTTAGTGTTGGTAAAATGGAGGTTTAGGGTTAGGCTCAGGGTCAGGATTGCCCTTTGGGTTAGAATCGAGTGCATTTAGGCTTAGGGATAGTGTTGAAATTGACGATTTAGTTTTAGCGTTAGAATCAAGCACATTTCGGGATAGAGTTATGGTTAGAATTCGTTAGGATTACGGTTAGTGTTAGGGTTAGGGGTATGGTTAGAGTGCATTTAGCGGTAGGGGTTGGGGCACGGTTAGAATTAAGGTTAGGGTTAGTGTTGGTAAAATGGAGGTTTAGGGTTAGGCTCAGGGTCAGGATTGCCCTTTGGGTTAGAATCGAGTGCATTTAGGCTTAAGGTTAGTGTCGAGATTGACGAATTAGTGTTAGGGTTAGAATCAAGAACATTACCGTTAGAGTTATGGTTAGAATCCAGTGCATTTAGGGTTAGGCTTAGGCTTAGGGTTACGGTTATGTTTAGGGTGAGGGTTAGAATCGAGTGCATTTAAGGATAGTGTTAGGGTTAGAGTTAGGTTTAGGGTGAGCTTTCGTAGAATCGAGGGTTAGGCTTCGGGTTAAGGTTAGTGTTAGGGTTAGGGTTAGAATGAGGCGCAATTTTAGTGTTATGGTTGGGGTGAGGGTATGGCTTAGAGTGCATTTAGGGGTTGTGGTAGGAGTAGGGCTAGGATTAGGGTTAAGGTTTGTGTTGTTAGAATAGAGGTTTAAGGTTAGGCTAATGGTCAGGATTGCCTTTTGGGTTGTAATCGAGTGCATTTAGGGTTAGAGTTAGTGTTGAGATTGACTACTTCGTATTAGGGTTAGAATCGAGCACATTAGGGTTAGAGTTATGGTTAGAATCCAGTGCATTTAGGTTAGGGATAGGGTTAGGATAACGCTTATGTTTAGGGTGAGGGTTAGAATCGAGTCCATTTAAGGATAGTGTTAGGGTTAGAGCTAGGTTAGGGTTAGCTTTCTTAGAATCGACGGTTAGGGTTAGGGTTAGGATTAGGGTTCGGGTTGGGGTCAGGGTTGGTTTTAGGGTTAGGGTTAGATGCAAGGGCATATTTATTGTAAAGGTTAGGGTTAGGGTTAGGGTTGGAGGGCATTCAGGTGTAGGAGTAGGAGTAGGGTTAAGATTAGGGTTAGGGTTTTTGTTGGTAGAATTGAGGTTCAGACTTAGGCTTACGGTCAGGATTGCCTTTTGGGTTAGAATCGAGTGCATTTAGGGTTACAGTTAGTGTTGAGATTGACGATTTAGTGTTAAGGTTAGAAACGAGCACATTGGCGTTAGAGTTATGGTTAGAATCTAATGCATTTAAGGTTAGGATTAGGGTTAGGGTTATTAGGGTTAGGGTTTGAATCGAGAGTATTTAAGGATCGTGTTAGTGTTAGAGTTAGGTTTAAGGTTAGCTTTCGTAGAATCGAGGGTTAGGGTTAGGGTTAGGGTTCGGGTTCGGTTGAGAATCGAGCGCATTTTTAGTATTAGGGTTGGGGTAAGTTACGATTAGAGTGCATTTAGGGCTAGGGGTAGGAGTAGGGTTAAAATTAGGGTTACGGTTTGTGGTGGTAGAATCGAGGTTTAGGGTTAGGCTTAGGGTCAGGATTGCCTTTTGGGTTAGAATCGAGTGCATTTCGGGTTAGAGTTAGTGATGAGATTGATGATTTAGTGTTAGGGTTAGAATCGAGCACATTTAGGGTTAGAGTTATGGTTAGAATTCGTTAGAGTTAGGGTTAGGGGTAGGGTAGGGGTTAGAATCACGCGCATTTTTAGTGTTAGGGTTAGGGTTAGTGTTAAGGTTAGAGTGCATTTAGAGGTAGGGGTAGCAGCAGAATTAGGATTTGGGTTAGGGTTAGTGATGGTAGAATCGAGGTTTAGGTTTAGGCTTAGGGTCAGGATTGCATTTTGGATCAGAATCGAGTGTATTTAGGCTTTGGGTTAGTGTTCAAAGTGACGATTTAGTGTTAGGGTTTGAATCGAGCACATTTAGGGTTAGAGTAATGGTTAGAATTCAGTGCATTTAGGGTTAGGGTTAGGGTTAGGGTTAGGGTCAGGGTTAAAATCGAGAGCATTTAAGGATAGTGCTAGGGTCAGAGTTAGGTTTAACGTTCGCTTTCGTAGAATCCAGGGTTAGGCTTAAGGTTAGGCTTAGGGTGAGGTTTAGGGTTAGAATCAGGCGCAATTTTAGTGTTCTGGTTTTCGTCAGGGTATGGCTTAGAGTGCATTTCGGGGTAGGGGTAGGAGTAGGATTAGGACTAGGGTTAAGGTTTGTGTTGGTAAAATCGAGGTTTAGGGTTAGGCTTAGGGTCAGGAATGGCTTTTGGGTTAGAATCCAGTGCATTTAGGCTTAGGGATAGTGTTGAAATTGACGATTTAGTTTTAGCGTTGGAATCAAGCACATTTCGGGATAGAGTTATGGTTAGAATTCGTTAGGGTTACGGTTAGTGTTAGGGTTAGGGGTATGGTTAGAGTGCATTTAGCGGTAGGGGTTGGGGCACGGTTAGAATTAAGGTTAGGGTTAGTGTTGGTAAAATGGAGGTTTAGGGTTACGCTCAGGGTCAGGATTGCCCTTTGGGTTAGAATCGAGTGCATTTAGGCTTAAGGTTACTGTCGAGATTGACGAATTAGTGTTAGGGTTAGAATCAAGAACATTACCGTTAGAGTTATGGTTAGAATCCAGTGCATTTAGGGTTAGGCTTAGGCTTAGGGTTACGGTTATGTTTAGGGTGAGGGTTAGAATCGAGTGCATTTAAGGATAGTGTTAGGGTTAGAGTTAGGTTTAGGGTGAGCTTTCGTAGAATCGAGGGTTAGGCTTCGGGTTAAGGTTAGTGTTAGGATTAGGGTTAGAATGAGGCGCAATTTTAGTGTTATGGTTGGGGTTAGGGTATGGCTTAGAGTGCATTTAGGGGTAGGGGTAGGAGTAGGGCTAGGATTAGGGTTAAGGTTTGTGTTGTTAGAATAGAGGTTTAAGGTTAGGCTAATGGTCAGGATTGCCTTTTGGGTTGTAATCGAGTGCATTTAGGGTTAGAGTTAGTGTTGAGATTGACGACTTAGTATTAGGGTTAGAATCGAGCACATTAGGGTTAGAGTTATGGTTAGAATCCAGTGCATTTAGGTTAGGGATAGGGTTAGGATAACGCTTATGTTTAGGGTGAGGGTTAGAATCGAGTCCATTTAAGGATAGTGTTAGGGTTAGAGCTAGGTTAGGGTTAGCTTTCTTAGAATCGACGGTTAGGGTTAGGGTTAGGATTAGGGTTCGGGTTGGGGTCAGGGTTGGTTTTAGGGTTAGGGTTAGATGCAAGGGCATATTTATTGTAAAGGTTAGGGTTAGGGTTAGGGTTGGAGGGCATTCAGGTGTAGGAGTAGGAGTAGGGTTAAGATTAGGGTTAGGGTTTTTGTTGGTAGAATTGAGGTTCAGGCTTAGGCTTACGGTCAGGATTGCCTTTTGGGTTAGAATCGAGTGCATTTAGGGTTACAGTTAGTGTTGATATTGACGATTTAGTGTTAAGGTTAGAAACGAGCACATTGGCGTTAGAGTTATGGTTAGAATCTAATGCATTTAGGGTTAGGATTAGGGTTAGGGTTATTAGGGTTAGGGTTTGAATCGAGAGTATTTAAGGATCGTGTTAGTGTTAGAGTTAGGTTTAAGGTTAGCTTTCGTAGAATCGAGGGTTAGGGTTAGGGTTAGGGTTCGGGTTCGGTTTAGAATCGAGCGCATTTTTAGTATTAGGGTTGGGGTAAGTTACGATTAGAGTGCATTTAGGGCTAGGGGTAGGAGTAGGGTTAAAATTAGGGTTACGGTTTGTGGTGGTAGAATCGAGGTTTAGGGTTAGGCTTAGGGTCAGGATTGCCTTTTGGGTTAGAATCGAGTGCATTTCGGGTTAGAGTTAGTGATGAGATTGATGATTTAGTGTTAGGGTTAGAATCGAGCACATTTAGGGTTAGAGTTATGGTTAGAATTCGTTAGAGTTAGGGTTAGGGGTAGGGTAGGGGTTAGAATCACGCGCATTTTTAGTGTTAGGGTTAGGGTTAGTGTTAAGGTTAGAGTGCATTTAGAGGTAGGGGTAGCAGCAGAATTAGGATTTGGGTTAGGGTTAGTGATGGTAGAATCGAGGTTTAGGTTTAGGCTTAGGGTCAGGATTGCATTTTGGATCAGAATCGAGTGTATTTAGGCTTTGGGTTAGTGTTCAAAGTGACGATTTAGTGTTAGGGTTTGAATCGAGCACATTTAGGGTTAGAGTAATGGTTAGAATTCAGTGCATTTAGGGTTAGGGTTAGGGTTAGGGTTAGGGTCAGGGTTAAAATCGAGAGCATTTAAGGATAGTGCTAGGGTCAGAGTTAGGTTTAACGTTCGCTTTCGTAGAATCCAGGGTTAGGCTTAAGGTTAGGCTTAGGGTGAGGTTTAGGGTTAGAATCAGGCGCAATTTTAGTGTTCTGGTTTTCGTCAGGGTATGGCTTAGAGTGCATTTCGGGGTAGGGGTAGGAGTAGGATTAGGACTAGGGTTAAGGTTTGTGTTGGTAAAATCGAGGTTTAGGGTTAGGCTTAGGGTCAGGAATGGCTTTTGGGTTAGAATCCAGTGCATTTAGGCTTAGGGATAGTGTTGAAATTGACGATTTAGTTTTAGCGTTGGAATCAAGCACATTTCGGGATAGAGTTATGGTTAGAATTCGTTAGGGTTACGGTTAGTGTTAGGGTTAGGGGTATGGTTAGAGTGCATTTAGCGGTAGGGGTTGGGGCACGATTAGAATTAAGGTTAGGGTTAGTGTTGGTAAAATGGAGGTTTAGGGTTAGGCTCAGGGTCAGGATTGCCCTTTGGGTTAGAATCGAGTGCATTTAGGCTTAAGGTTACTGTCGAGATTGACGAATTAGTGTTAGGGTTAGAATCAAGAACATTACCGTTAGAGTTATGGTTAGAATCCAGTGCATTTAGGGTTAGGCTTAGGCTTAGGGTTACGGTTATGTTTAGGGTGAGGGTTAGAATCGAGTGCATTTAAGGATAGTGTTAGGGTTAGAGTTAGGTTTAGGGTGAGCTTTCGTAGAATCGAGGGTTAGGCTTCGTGTTAAGGTTAGTGTTAGGGTTAGGGTTAGAATGAGGCGCAATTTTAGTGTTATGGTTGGGGTTAGGGTATGGCTTAGAGTGCATTTAGGGGTAGGGGTAGGAGTAGGGCTAGGATTAGGGTTAAGGTTTGTGTTGTTAGAATAGAGGTTTAAGGTTAGGCTAATGGTCAGGATTGCCTTTTGGGTTGTAATCGAGTGCATTTAGGGTTAGAGTTAGTGTTGAGATTGACGACTTAGTATTAGGGTTAGAATCGAGCACATTAGGGTTAGAGTTATGGTTAGAATCCAGTGCATTTAGGTTAGGGATAGGGTTAGGATAACGCTTATGTTTAGGGTGAGGGTTAGAATCGAGTCCATTTAAGGATAGTGTTAGGGTTAGAGCTAGGTTAGGGTTAGCTTTCTTAGAATCGACGGTTAGGGTTAGGGTTAGGATTAGGGTTCGGGTTGGGGTCAGGGTTGGGTTTAGGGTTAGGGTTAGATGCAAGGGCATATTTATTGTAAAGGTTAGGGTTAGGGTTAGGGTTGGAGGGCATTCAGGTGTAGGAGTAGGAGTCGGGTTAGGATTAGGGTTAGGGTTTTTGTTGGTAGAATTGAGGTTCAGACTTAGGCTTAGGGTCAGGATTGCCTTTTGGGTTAGAATCGAGTGCATTTAGGGTTACAGTTAGTGTTGAGATTGACGATTTAGTGTTAAGGTTAGAAACGAGCACATTGGCGTTAGAGTTATGGTTAGAATCTAATGCATTTAGGGTTAGGATTAGGGTTAGGGTTATTAGGGTCAGGGTTTGAATCGAGAGTATTTAAGGATCGTGTTAGTGTTAGAGTTAGGTTTAAGGTTAGCTTTCGTAGAATCGAGGGTTAGGGTTAGGGTTAGGGTTCGGGTTCGGTTTAGAATCGAGCGCATTTTTAGTATTAGGGTTGGGGTAAGCTTACGATTAGAGTGCATTTAGGGCTAGGGGTAGATGTAGGGTTAGGATTAGGGTTACGGTTTGTGGTGGTAGAATCGAGGTTTAGGGTTAGGCTTAGGGTCAGGATTGCCTTTTGGGTTAGAATCGAGTGCATTCCGGGTTAGAGTTAGTGATGAGATTGATGATTTAGTGTTAGGGTTAGAATCGAGCACATTTAGGGTTAGAGTTATGGTTAGAATTCGTTAGAGTTAGGGTTAGGGGTAGGGTAGGGGTTAGAATCACGCGCATTTTTAGTGTTAGGGTTAGGGTTAGTGTTAAGGTTAGAGTGCATTTAGAGGTAGGGGTAGCAGCAGAATTAGGATTTGGGTTACGGTCAGTGATGGTAGAATCGAGGTTCAGGTTTAGGCTTATGGTCAGGATTGCATTTTGGATCAGAATCGAGTGTATTTAGTCTGTGGGTTAGTGTTCAAAGTGACGATTTAGTGTTAGGGTTTGAATCGAGCACATTTAGGGTTAGAGTAATGGTTACAATTCAGTGCATTTAGGGTTAGGGTTAGGGTTAGGGTCAGGGTTAAAATCGAGAGCATTTAAGGATAGTGCTAGGGTCGGAGTGAGGTTTAACGTTCGCTTTCGTAGAATCCAGGGTTCGGCTTAAGGTTAGGCTTAGGGTGAGGGTTAGGGTTAGAATCAGGCGCATTTTTAGTGTTCTGGTTTTCGTCAGGGTATGGCTTAGAGTGCCTTTAGGGGTAGGGGTAGGAGTAGGGTTAGGACTAGGGTTAAGGTTTGTGTTGGTAAAATCGAGGTTTAGGGTTAGCCTTAGGGTCAGGAATGGCTTTTGGGTTAGAATCCAGTGCATTTAGGCTTAGGGATAGTGTTGAAATTGACGATTTAGTTTTAGCGTTGGAATCAAGCACATTTCGGGATAGAGTTATGGTTAGAATTCGTTAGGGTTACGGTTAGTGTTAGGGTTAGGGGTATGGTTAGAGTGCATTTAGCGGTAGGGGTTGGGGCACGGTTAGAATTAAGGTTAGAGTTAGTGTTGGTAAAATGGAGGTTTAGGGTTAGGCTCAGGGTCAGGATTGCCCTTTGGGTTAGAATCGAGTGCATTTAGGCTTAGGGATACTGTTGAAATTGACGATTTAGTTTTAGCGTTAGCATCAAGCACATTTCGGGATAGAGTTATGGTTAGAATTCGTTAGGGTTACGGTTAGTGTTAGGGTTAGGGGTATGGTTAGAGTGCATTTAGCGGTAGGGGTTGGGGCACGATTAGAATTAAGGTTAGGGTTAGTGTTGGTAAAATGGAGGTTTAGGGTTAGGCTCAGGGTCAGGATTGCCCTTTGGGTTAGAATCGAGTGCATTTAGGCTTAAGGTTACTGTCGAGATTGACGAATTAGTGTTAGGGTTAGAATCAAGAACATTACCGTTAGAGTTATGGTTAGAATCCAGTGCATTTAGGGTTAGGCTTAGGCTTAGGGTTACGGTTATGTTTAGGGTGAGGGTTAGAATCGAGTGCATTTAAGGATAGTGTTAGGGTTAGAGTTAGGTTTAGGGTGAGCTTTCGTAGAATCGAGGGTTAGGCTTCGGGTTAAGGTTAGTGTTAGGGTTAGGGTTAGAATGAGGCGCAATTTTAGTGTTATGGTTGGGGTTAGGGTATGGCTTAGAGTGCATTTAGGGGTAGGGGTAGGAGTAGGGTTAGGATTAGGGTTAAGGTTTGTGTTGTTAGAATAGAGGTTTAAGGTTAAGCTAATGGTCAGGATTGCCTTTTGGGTTGTAATCGAGTGCATTTAGGGTTAGAGTTAGTGTTGAGATTGACGATTTAGTATTAGGGTTAGAATCGAGCACATTAGGGTTAGAGTTATGGTTAGAATCCAGTGCATTTAGGTTAGGGATAGGGTTAGGATAACGCTTATGTTTAGGGTGAGGGTTAGAATCGAGTCCATTTAAGGATAGTGTTAGGGTTAGAGCTAGGTTAGGGTTAGCTTTCTTAGAATCGACGGTTAGGGTTAGGGTTAGGATTAGGGTTCGGGTTGGGGTCAGGGTTGGGTTTAGGGTTAGGGTTAGATGCAAGGGCATATTTATTGTTAAGGTTAGGGTTAGGGTTAGGGTTGGAGGGCATTCAGGTGTAGGAGTAGGAGTAGGGTTAAGATTAGGGTTAGGGTTTTTGTTGGTAGAATTGAGGTTCAGACTTAGGCTTAGGGTCAGGATTGCCTTTTGGGTTAGAATCGAGTGCATTTAGGGTTAAAGTTAGTGTTGAGATTGACGATTTAGTGTTAAGGTTAGAAACGAGCACATTGGCGTTAGAGTTATGGTTAGAATCTAATGCATTTAGGGTTAGGATTAGGGTTAGGGTTATTAGGGTTAGGGTTTGAATCGAGAGTATTTAAGGATCGTGTTAGTGTTAGAGTTAGGTTTAAGGTTAGCTTTCGTAGAATCGAGCGTTAGGGTTGGGGTTAGGGTTCGGATTCGGTTTAGAATCGAGCGCATTTTTAGTATTAGGGTTGGGGTAAGTTACGATTAGAGTGCATTTAGGGGTAGGGGTAGGAGTAGGGTTAGGATTAGGGTTACGGTTTGTGGTGGTAGAATCGAGGTTTAGGGTTAGGCTTAGGGTCAGGATTGCCTTTTGGGTTAGAATCGAGTGCATTCCGGGTTAGAGTTAGTGATGAGATTGATGATTTAGTGTTAGGGTTAGAATCGAGCACATTTAGGGTTAGAGTTATGGTTAGAATTCGTTAGAGTTAGGGTTAGGGGTAGGGTAGGGGTTAGAATCACGCGCATTTTTAGTGTTAGGGTTAGGGTTAGTGTTAAGGTTAGAGTGCATTTAGAGGTAGGGGTAGAAGCAGAATTGGGATTTGGGTTAGGGTTAGTGATGGTAAAATCGAGGTTGAGGTTTAGGCTTAGGGTCAGGATTGCATTTTGGATCAGAATCGAGTGTATTTAGGCTTTGGGTTAGTGTTCAAAGTGACGATTTAGTGTTAGGGTTTGAATCGAGCACATTTAGGGTTAGAGTAATGGTTAGAATTCAGTGCATTTAGGGTTATGGTTAGGGTTAGGGTTAGGGTTAGGGTCAGGGTTAAAATCGAGAGCATTTAAGGATAGTGCTAGGGTCGGAGTTAGGTTTAACGTTCGCTTTCGTAGAATCCAGGGTTAGGCTTAAGGTTAGGCTTAGGGTGAGGGTTAGGGTTAGAATCAGGCACATTTTTAGTGTTCTAGTTTTCGTCAGGGTATGGCTTAGAGTGCATTTAGGTGTAGGGTTAGGAGTAGGGTTAGGACTAGGATTAAGGTTTGTGTTGGTAAAATCGAGGTTTAGGGTTAGGCTTAGGGTCAGGAATGGCTTTTGGGTTAGAATCCAGTGCATTTAGGCTTAGGGATAGTGTTGAAATTGACGATTTAGTTTTAGCGTTAGAATCAAGCACATTTCGGGATAGAGTTATGGTTAGAATTCGTTAGGATTACGGTTAGTGTTAGGGTTAGGGGTATGGTTAGAGTGCATTTAGCGGTAGGGGTTGGGGCACGGTTAGCATTAAGGTTAGGGTTAGTGTTGGTAAAATCGAGGTTTAGGGTTAGGCTCAGGGTCAGGATTGCCCTTTGGGTTAGAAGCGAGTGCATTTAGGCTTAAGGTTACTGTCGAGATTGACGAATTAGTGTTAGGGTTAGAATCAAGAACATTACCGTTAGAGTTATGGTTAGAATCCAGTGCATTTAGGGTTAGGCTTAGGCTTAGGGTTACGGTTATGTTTAGGGTGAGGGTTAGAATCGAGTGCATTTAAGGATAGTGTTAGGGTTAGAGTTAGGTTTAGGGTTAGCTTTCGTAGAATCGAGGGTTAGGCTTCGGGTTAAGGTTAGTGTTAGGGTTAGGGTTAGAATGAGGCGCAATTTTAGTGTTATGGTTGGGGTTAGGGTATGGCTTAGAGTGCATTTAGGGGTAGGGGTAGGAGTAGGGCTAGGATTAGGGTTAAGGTTTGTGTTGTTAGAATAGAGGTTTAAGGTTAGGCTAATGGTCAGGATTGCCTTTTGGGTTGTAATCGAGTGCATTTAGGGTTAGAGTTAGTTTTGAGATTGACGATTTAGTGTTAAGGTTAGAAACGAGCACATTGGCGTTAGAGTTATGGTTAGAATCTAATGCATTTAGGGTTAGGATTAGGGTTAGGGTTATTAGGGTCAGGGTTTGAATCGAGAGTATTTAAGGATCGTGTTAGTGTTAGAGTTAGGTTTAAGGTTAGCTTTCGTAGAATCGAGGGTTAGGGTTAGGGTTAGGGTTCGGGTTCGGTTTAGAATCGAGCGCATTTTTAGTATTAGGGTTGGGGTAAGTTACGATTAGAGTGCATTTAGGGCTAGGGGTAGGAGTAGGGTTAGGATTAGGGTTACGGTTTGTGGTGGTAGAATCGAGGTTTAGGGTTAGGCTTAGGGTCAGGATTGTCTTTTGGGTTAGAATCGAGTGCATTCCGGGTTAGAGTTAGTGATGAGATTGATCACTTAGTGTTAGGGTTAGAATCGAGCACATTTAGGGTTAGAGTTATGGTTAGAATTCGTTAGAGTTAGGGTTAGGGTTAGGGGTAGGGTAGGGGTTAGAATCACTCGCATTTTTAGTGTTAGGGTTAGGGTTAGTGTTAAGGTTAGAGTGCATTTAGAGGTAGGGGTAGCAGCAGAATTAGGATTTGGGTTAGGGTCAGTGATGGTAGAATCGAGGTTCAGGTTTAGGCTTGGGGTCAGAATTGCATTTTGGATCAGAATCGAGTGTATTTAGGCTTTGGGTTAGTGTTCAAAGTGACGATTTAGTGTTAGGGTTTGAATCGAGCACATTTATGGTTAGAGTAATGGTTAGAATTCAGTGCATTTAGGGTTAGGGTTAGGGTTACGGTCAGGGTTAAAATCGAGAGCATTTCAGGATAGTGCTAGGGTCGGAGTTAGGTTTAACGTTCGCTTTCGTAGAATCCAGGGTTCGGCTTAAGGTTAGGCTTAGGGTGAGGGTTAGGGTTAGAATCAGGCGCATTTTTAGTGTTCTGGTTTTCGTCAGGGTATGGCTTAGAGTGCCTTTAGGGGTAGGGGTAGGAGTAGGGTTAGGACTAGGGTTAAGGTTTGTGTTGGTAAAATCGAGGTTTAGGGTTAGGCTTAGGGTCAGGAATGGCTTTTGGGTTAGAATGCAGTGCATTTAGGCTTAGGGATAGTGTTGAAATTGACGATTTAGTTTTAGCGTTAGAATCAAGCACATTTCGGGATAGAGTTATGGTTAGAATTCGTTAGGGTTACGGTTAGTGTTAGGGTTAGGGGTATGGTTAGAGTGCATTTAGCGGTAGGGGTTGGGGCACGGTTAGAATTAAGGTTAGTGTTAGTGTTGGTCAAATCGAGGTTTAGGGTTAGGCTCAGGGTCAGGATTGCCCTTTGGGTTAGAATCGAGTGCATTTAGGCTTAAGGTTACTGTCGAGATTGACGAATTAGTGTTAGGGTTAGAATCAAGAACATTACAGTTAGAGTTATGGTTAGAATCCAGTGCATTTAGGGTTAGGCTTAGGCTTAGGGTTACGGTTATGTTTAGGGTGAGGGTTAGAATCGAGTGCATTTAAGGATAGTGTTAGGGTTAGAATTAGGTTTAGGGTTAGCTTTCGTAGAATCGAGGGTTAGGCTTCGGGTTAAGGTTAGTGTTAGGGTTAGGGTTAGAATGAGGCGCAATTTTAGTGTTATGGTTGGGGTTAGGGTATGGCTTAGAGTGCATTTAGGGGTAGGGGTAGGAGTAGGGTTAGGATTAGGGTTAAGGTTTGTGTTGTTAGAATAGAGGTTTAAGGTTAGGCTAATGGTCAGGATTGCCTTTTGGGTTGTAATCGAGTGCACTTAGGGTTAGAGTTAGTGTTGAGATTGACGATTTAGTATTAGGGTTAGAATCGAGCACATTAGGGTTAGAGTTATGGTTAGAATCCAGTGCATTTTGGTTAGGGATAGAGTTAGGATAACGGTTATGTTTAGGGTGAGGGTTAGAATCGAGTCCATTTAAGGATAGTGTTAGGGTTAGACCTAGGTTAGGGTTAGCTTTCTTGGAATCGACGGTTAGGTTTAGCGTTAGGATTAGGGTTCGGGTTGGGGTCAGGGTTGGGTTTAGGGTTAGGGTTAGTAGCAAGGGCATATTTATTGTTAAGGTAAGGGTTAGGGTTAGGGTTAGAGGGCATTCAGGTGTAGGAGTAGGAGTCGGGTTAGGATTAGGGTTAGGGTTTTTGTTGGTAGAATTGAGGTTCAGGCTTAGGCTTAGCGTCAGGATTGCATTTTGGATCAGAATCGAGTGTATTTAGGCTTTGGGTTAGTGTTCAAAGTGACGATTTAGTGTTAGGGTTTGAATCGAGCACATTTAGGGTTAGAGTAATGGTTAGAATTCAGTGCATTTAGGGTTAGGGTTAGGGTTAGGGTTAGGGTTAGGGTCAGGGTTAAAATCGAGAGCATTTAAGGATAGTGCTAGGGTCAGAGTGAGGTTTAACGTTCGCTTTCGTAGAATCCAGGGTTAGGCTTAAGGTTAGGCTTAGGGTGAGGGTTAGGGTTAGAATCAGGCGCATTTTTAGTGTTCTGGTTTTCGTCAGGGTATGGCTTAGAGTGCATTTAGGGGTAGGGGTAGGAGTAGGGTTAGGATTAGGATTAAGGTTTGTGTTGGTAGAATCGAGGTTTAGGGTTAGGCTTAGGGTCAGGAATGGCTTTTGGGTTAGAATGCAGTGCATTTAGGCTTAGAGATAGTGTTGAAATTGACGATTTAGTTTTAGCGTTAGAATCAAGCACATTTCGGGATAGAGTTATGGTTAGAATTCGTTAGGCTTACGGTTAGTGTTAGGGTTAGGGTTAGAATGAGGCGCAATTTTAGTGTTATGGTTGGGGTGAGGGTATGGCTTAGAGTGCATTTAGGGGTAGTGGTAGGAGTAGGGCTAGTATTAGCGTTAAGGTTTGTGTTGTTAGAATAGAGGTTTAAGGTTAGGCTAATGGTCAGGATTGCCTTTTGGGTTGTAATCGAGTGCATTTAGGGTTAGAGTTAGTGTTGAGATTGACGACTTAGTATTAGGGTTAGAATCGAGCACATTAGGGTTAGAGTTATGGTTAGAATCCAGTGCATTTAGGTTAGGGATAGGGTTAGGATAACGCTTATGTTTAGGGTGAGGGTTAGAATCGAGTCCATTTAAGGATAGTGTTAGGGTTAGAGCTAGGTTAGGGTTAGCTTTCTTAGAATCGACGGTTAGGGTTAGGGTTAGGATTAGGGTTCGGGTTGGGGTCAGGGTTGGGTTTAGGGTTAGGGTTAGAAGCAAGGGCATATTTATTGTTAAGGTTAGGGTTAGGGTTAGGGTTAGAGGGCATTCAGGTGTAGGAGTAGGAGTCGGGTTAGGATTAGGATTAGGGTTTTTGTTGGTAGAATTGAGGTTCAGACTTAGGCTTAGGGTCAGGATTGCCTTTTGGGTTAGAATCGAGTGCATTTAGGGTTACAGTTAGTGTTGATATTGACGATTTAGTGTTAAGGTTAGAAACGAGCACATTGGCGTTAGAGTTATGGTTAGAATCTAATGCATTTAGGGTTAGGATTAGGGTTAGGGTTATTAGGGTCAGGGTTTGAATCGAGAGTATTTAAGGATCGTGTTAGTGTTAGAGTTAGGTTTAAGGTTAGCTTTCGTAGAATCGAGGGTCAGGGTTAGGGTTAGGGTTCGGGTTCGGTTTAGAATCGAGCGCATTTTTAGTATTACGGTTGGGGTAAGCTTACGATTAGAGTGCATTTAGGGCTAGGGGTAGAAGTAGGGTTAGGATTAGGGTTACGGTTTGTGGTGGTAGAATCGAGGTTTAGGGTTAGGCTTAGGGTCAGGATTGCCTTTTGGGTTAGAATCGAGTGCATTCCGGGTTAGAGTTAGTGATGAGATTGATGATTTAGTGTTAGGGTTAGAATCGAGCACATTTAGGGTTAGAGTTATGGTTAGAATTCGTTAGAGTTAGGGTTAGGGGTAGGGTAGGGGTTAGAATCACGCGCATTTTTAGTGTTAGGGTTAGGGTTAGTGTTAAGGTTATAGTGCATTTAGAGGTAGGGGTAGCAGCAGAATTAGGATTTGGGTTAGGGTCAGTGATGGTAGAATCGAGGTTCAGGTTTAGGCTTATGGTCAGGATTGCATTTTGGATCAGAATCGAGTGTATTTAGGCTTTGGGTTAGTGTTCAAAGTGACGATTTAGTGTTAGGGTTTGAATCGAGCACATTTAGGGTTAGAGTAATGGTTACAATTCAGTGCATTTAGGGTTAGGGTTAGGGTTAGGGTCAGGGTTAAAATCGAGAGCATTTAAGGATAGTGCTAGGGTCGGAGTGAGGTTTAACGTTCGCTTTCGTAGAATCCAGGGTTCGGCTTAAGGTTAGGCTTAGGGTGAGGGTTAGGGTTAGAATCAGGCGCATTTTTAGTGTTCTGGTTTTCGTCAGGGTATGGCTTAGAGTGCCTTTAGGGGTAGGGGTAGGAGTAGGGTTAGGACTAGGGTTAAGGTTTGTGTTGGTAAAATCGAGGTTTAGGGTTAGGCTTAGGGTCAGGAATGGCTTTTGGGTTAGAATGCAGTGCATTTAGGCTTAGGGATAGTGTTGAAATTGACGATTTAGTTTTAGCGTTAGAATCAAGCACATTTCGGGATAGAGTTATGGTTAGAATTCGTTAGGGTTACGGTTAGTGTTAGGGTTAGGGGTATGGTTAGAGTGCATTTAGCGGTAGGGGTTGGGGCACGGTTAGAATTAAGGTTAGGGTTAGTGTTGGTAAAATGGAGGTTTAGGGTTAGGCTCAGTGTCAGGATTGCCCTTTGGGTTAGAAGCGAGTGCATTTAGGTTTAAGGTTACTGTCGAGATTGACGAATTAGTGTTAGGGTTAGAATCAAGAACATTACCGTTAGAGTTATGGTTAGAATCCAGTGCATTTAGGGTTAGGCTTAGGCTTAGGGTTACGGTTATGTTTAGGGTGAGGCTTAGAATCGAGTACATTTAAGGATAGTGTTAGGGTTAGAGTTAGGTTTAGGGTGAGCTTTCTTAGAATCGACGGTTAGGGTTAGGGTTAGGATTAGGGTTCGGGTTTGGGTCAGGGTTGGGTTTAGGGTTAGGGTTAGTAGCAAGGGCATATTTATTGTTAAGGTAAGGGTTAGGGTTAGGGTTAGAGGGCATTCAGTTGTAGGAGTAGGAGTCGGGTTAGGATTAGGGTTAGGGTTTTTGTTGGTAGAATTGAGGTTCAGGCTTAGGCTTAGCGTCAGGATTGCATTTTGGATCAGAATCGAGTGTATTTAGGCTTTGGGTTAGTGTTCAAAGTGACGATTTAGTGTTAGGGTTTGAATCGAGCACATTTAGGGTTAGAGTAATGGTTAGAATTCAGTGCATTTAGGGTTAGGGTTAGGGTTAGGGTTAGGGTTAGGGTCAGGGTTAAAATCGAGAGCATTTAAGGATAGTGCTAGGGTCGGAGTGAGGTTTAACGTTCGCTTTCGTAGAATCCAGGGTTAGGCTTAAGGTTAGGCTTAGGGTGAGGGTTAGGGTTAGAATCAGGCGCATTTTTAGTGTTCTGGTTTTCGTCAGGGTATGGCTTAGAGTGCCTTTAGGGGTAGGTGTAGGAGTAGGGTTAGGATTAGGGTTAAGGTTTGTGTTGGTTGAATCGAGGTTTAGGGTTAGGCTTAGGGTCAGGAATGGCTTTTGGGTTAGAATGCAGTGCATTTAGGCTTAGAGATAGTGTTGAAATTGACGATTTAGTTTTAGCGTTAGAATCAAGCACATTTCGGGATAGACTTATGGTTAGAATTCGTTAGGGTTACTGTTAGTGTTAGGGTTAGGGTTAGAATGAGGCGCAATTTTAGTGTTATGGTTGGGGTTAGGGTATGGCTTAGAGTGCATTTAGGGGTAGGGGTAGGAGTAGGGCTGGGATTAGGGTTAAGGTTTGTGTTGTTAGAATAGAGGTTTAAGGTTAGGCTAATGGTTACGATTGCCTTTTGGGTTGTAATCGAGTGCATTTAGGGTTAGAGTTAGTGTTGAGATTGACGACTTAGTATTAGGGTTAGAATCGAGCACATTAGGGTTAGAGTTATGGTTAGAATCCAGTGCATTTAGGTTAGGGATAGGGTTAGGATAACGCTTATGTTTAGGGTGAGGGTTAGAATCGAGTCCATTTAAGGATAGTGTTAGGGTTAGAGCTAGGTTAGGGTTAGCTTTCTTAGAATCGACGGTTAGGGTTACGGTTAGGATTAGGGTTCGGGTTGGGGTCAGGGTTGGGTTTAGGGTTAGGGTTAGAAGCAAGGGCATATTTATTGTTAAGGTTAGGGTTAGGGTTAGGGTTAGAGGGCATTCAGGTGTAGGAGTAGGAGTCGGGTTAGGATTAGGATTAGGGTTTTTGTTGGTAGAATTGAGGTTCAGACTTAGGCTTAGGGTCAGGATTGCCTTTTGGGTTAGAATCGAGTGCATTTAGGGTTACAGTTAGTGTTGATATTGACGATTTAGTGTTAAGGTTAGAAACGAGCACATTGGCGTTAGAGTTATGGTTAGAATCTAATGCATTTAGGGTTAGGATTAGGGTTAGGGTTATTAGGGTCAGGGTTTGAATCGAGAGTATTTAAGGATCGTGTTAGTGTTAGAGTTAGGTTTAAGGTTAGCTTTCGTAGAATCGAGGGTTAGGGTTAGGGTTAGGGTTCGGGTTCGGTTTAGAATCGAGCGCATTTTTAGTATTAGGGTTGGGGTAAGCTTACGATTAGAGTGCATTTAGGGCTAGGGGTAGGAGTAGGGTTAAAATTAGGGTTACGGTTTGTGGTGGTAGAATCGAGGTTTAGGGTTAGGCTTAGGGTCAGGATTGCCTTTTGGGTTAGAATCGAGTGCATTCCGGGTTAGAGTTAGTGATGAGATTGATGATTTAGTGTTAGGGTTAGAATCGAGCACATTTAGGGTTAGAGTTATGGTTAGAATTCGTTAGAGTTAGGGTTAGGGGTAGGGTAGGGGTTAGAATCACGCGCATTTTTAGTGTTAGGGTTAGGGTTAGTGTTAAGGTTATAGTGCATTTAGAGGTAGGGGTAGCAGCAGAATTAGGATTTGGGTTAGGGTCAGTGATGGTAGAATCGAGGTTCAGGTTTAGGCTTATGGTCAGGATTGCATTTTGGATCAGAATCGAGTGTATTTAGGCTTTGGGTTAGTGTTCAAAGTGACGATTTAGTGTTAGGGTTTGAATCGAGCACATTTAGGGTTAGAGTAATGGTTACAATTCAGTGCATTTAGGGTTAGGGTTAGGGTTAGGGTCAGGGTTAAAATCGAGAGCATTTAAGGATAGTGCTAGGGTCGGAGTGAGGTTTAACGTTCGCTTTCGTAGAATCCAGGGTTCGGCTTAAGGTTAGGCTTAGGGTGAGGGTTAGGGTTAGAATCAGGCGCATTTTTAGTGTTCTGGTTTTCGTCAGGGTATGGCTTAGAGTGCCTTTAGGGGTAGGGGTAGGAGTAGGGTTAGGACTAGGGTTAAGGTTTGTGTTGGTAAAATCGAGGTTTAGGGTTAGGCTTAGGGTCAGGAATGGCTTTTGGGTTAGAATGCAGTGCATTTAGGCTTAGGGATAGTGTTGAAATTGACGATTTAGTTTTAGCGTTAGAATCAAGCACATTTCGGGATAGAGTTATGGTTAGAATTCGTTAGGGTTACGGTTAGTGTTAGGGTTAGGGGTATGGTTAGAGTGCATTTAGCGGTAGGGGTTGGGGCACGGTTAGAATTAAGGTTAGGGTTAGTGTTGGTAAAATGGAGGTTTAGGGTTAGGCTCAGGGTCAGGATTGCCCTTTGGGTTAGAAGCGAGTGCATTTAGGCTTAAGGTTACTGTCGAGATTGACGAATTAGTGTTAGGGTTAGAATCAAGAACATTACCGTTAGAGTTATGGTTAGAATCCAGTGCATTTAGGGTTAGGCTTAGGCTTAGGGTTACGGTTATGTTTAGGGTGAGGCTTAGAATCGAGTACATTTAAGGATAGTGTTAGGGTTAGAGTTAGGTTTAGGGTGAGCTTTCTTAGAATCGACGGTTAGGGTTAGGGTTAGGATTAGGGTTCGGGTTTGGGTCAGGGTTGGGTTTAGGGTTAGGGTTAGTAGCAAGGGCATATTTATTGTTAAGGTAAGGGTTAGGGTTAGGGTTAGAGGGCATTCAGGTGTAGGAGTAGGAGTCGGGTTAGGATTAGGGTTAGGGTTTTTGTTGGTAGAATTGAGGTTCAGGCTTAGGCTTAGCGTCAGGATTGCATTTTGGATCAGAATCGAGTGTATTTAGGCTTTGGGTTAGTGTTCAAAGTGACGATTTAGTGTTAGGGTTTGAATCGAGCACATTTAGGGTTAGAGTAATGGTTAGAATTCAGTGCATTTAGGGTTAGGGTTAGGGTTAGGGTTAGGGTTAGGGTCAGGGTTAAAATCGAGAGCATTTAAGGATAGTGCTAGGGTCGAAGTGAGGTTTAACGTTCGCTTTCGTAGAATCCAGGGTTAGGCTTAAGGTTAGGCTTAGGGTGAGGGTTAGGGTTAGAATCAGGCGCATTTTTAGTGTTCTGGTTTTCGTCAGGGTATGGCTTAGAGTGCCTTTAGGGGTAGGGGTAGGAGTAGGGTTAGGATTAGGGTTAAGGTTTGTGTTGGTTGAATCGAGGTTTAGGGTTAGGCTTAGGGTCAGGAATGGCTTTTGGGTTAGAATGCAGTGCATTTAGGCTTAGAGATAGTGTTGAAATTGACGATTTAGTTTTAGCGTTAGAATCAAGCACATTTCGGGATAGACTTATGGTTAGAATTCGTTAGGGTTACGGTTAGTGTTAGGGTTAGGGTTAGAATGAGGCGCAATTTTAGTGTTATGGTTGGGGTGAGGGTATGGCTTAGAGTGCATTTAGGGGTAGGGGTAGGAGTAGGGCTAGGATTAGGGTTAAGGTTTCTGTTGTTAGAATAGAGGTTTAAGGTTAGGCTAATGGTCAGGATTGCCTTTTGGGTTGTAATCGAGTGCATTTAGGGTTAGAGTTAGTGTTGAGATTGACTACTTAGTATTAGGGTTAGAATCGAGCACATTAGGGTTAGAGTTATGGTTAGAATCCAGTGCATTTAGGTTAGGGATAGGGTTAGTCTAACGCTTATGTTTAGGGTGAGGGTTAGAATCGAGTCCATTTAAGGATAGTGTTAGGGTTAGAGCTAGGTTAGGGTTAGCTTTCTTAGAATCGACGGTTACGGTTAGGGTTAGGATTAGGGTTCGGGTTGGGGTCAGGGTTGGGTTTAGGGTTAGGGTTAGATGCAAGGGCATATTTATTGTTAAGGTTAGGGTTAGGGTTAGGGTTAGAGGGCATTCAGGTGTAGGAGTAGGAGTCGAGTTAGGATTACGGTTAGGGTTTTTGTTGGTAGAATTGAGGTTCAGGCTTAGGCTTAGGGTCAGGATTGCCTTTTGGGTTAGAATCGAGTGCATTTAGGGTTACAGTTAGTGTTGATATTGACGATTTAGTGTTAAGGTTAGAAACGAGCACATTGGCGTTAGAGTTATGGTTAGAATCTAATGCATTTAGGGTTAGGATTAGGGGTAGGGTTATTAGGGTTAGGGTTTGAATCGAGAGTATTTAAGGATCGTGTTAGTGTTAGAGTTAGGTTTAAGGTTAGCTTTCGTAGAATCGAGGGTTAGGGTTAGGGTTAGGGTTCGGGTTCGGTTTAGAATCGAGCGCATTTTTAGTATTAGGGTTGGGGTAAGCTTACGATTAGAGTGCATTTAGGGCTAGGGGTAGAAGTAGGGTTAGGATTAGGGTTACGGTTTGTGGTGGTAGAATCGAGGTTTAGGGTTAGGCTTAGGGTCAGGATTGCCTTTTGGGTTAGAATCGAGTGCATTCCGGGTTAGAGTTAGTGATGAGATTGATGATTTAGTGTTAGGGTTAGAATCGAGCACATTTAGGGTTAGAGTTATGGTTAGAATTCGTTAGAGTTAGGGTTAGGGGTAGGGTAGGGGTTAGAATCACGCGCATTTTTCGTGTTAGGTTTAGGGTTAGTGTTAAGGTTAGAGTGCATTTAGAGGTACGGGTAGCAGCAGAATTAGGATTTGGGTTAGGGTCAGTGATGGTAGAATCGAGGTTCAGGTTTAGGCTTATGGTCAGGATTGCATTTTGGATCAGAATCAAGTGTATTTAGGCTGTGGGTTAGTGTTCAAAGTGACGATTTAGTGTTAGGGTTTGAATCGAGCACATTTAGGGTTAGAGTAATGGTTACAATTCAGTGCATTTAGGGTTAGGGTTAGGGTTAGGGTCAGGGTTAAAATCGAGAGCATTTAAGGATAGTGCTAGGGTCGGAGTGAGGTTTAACGTTCACTTTCGTAGAATCCAGGGTTCGGCTTAAGGTTAGGCTTAGGGTGAGGGTTAGGGTTAGAATCAGGCGCATTTTTAGTGTTCTGGTTTTCGTCAGGGTATGGCTTAGAGTGCCTTTAGGGGTAGGGGTAGGAGTAGGGTTAGGACTAGGGTTAAGGTTTGTGTTGGTAAAATCGAGGTTTAGGGTTAGGCTTAGGGACAGGAATGGCTTTTGGGTTAGAATGCAGTGCATTTAGGCTTAGGGATAGTGTTGAAATTGACGATTTAGTTTTAGCGTTAGAATCAAGCACATTTCGGGATAGAGTTATGGTGAGAATTCCTTAGGGTTACGGTTAGTGTTAGG
The DNA here is from genome assembly GCF_028372415.1 of Notamacropus eugenii. Lineage (NCBI taxonomy): Eukaryota > Metazoa > Chordata > Mammalia > Diprotodontia > Macropodidae > Notamacropus > Notamacropus eugenii. Next base: position 168,286,560 of record NC_092877.1, on the reverse strand, counting down.
GTTAGGGGTATGGTTAGAATGCATTTAGCGGTAGGGGTTGGGGCACGGTTAGAATTAAGGTTAGGGTTAGTGTTGGTAAAATGGAGGTTTAGGGTTAGGCTCAGGGTCAGGATTGCCCTTTGGGTTAGAATCGAGTGCATTTAGGCTTAGGGATAGTGTTGAAATTGACGATTTAGTTTTAGCGTTAGAATCAAGCACATTTCGGGATAGAGTTATGGTTAGAATTCGTTAGGGTTACGGTTAGTGTTAGGGTTAGGGGTATGGTTAGAGTGCATTTAGCGGTAGGGGTTGGGGCACGGTTAGAATTAAGGTTAGGGTTAGTGTTGGTAAAATGGAGGTTTAGGGTTAGGCTCAGGGTCAGGATTGCCCTTTGGGTTAGAATCGAGTGCATTTAGGCTTAAGGTTACTGTCGAGATTGACGAATTAGTGTTAGGGTTAGAATCAAGAACATTACCGTTAGAGTTATGGTTAGAATCCAGTGCATTTAGGGTTAGGCTTAGGCTTAGGGTTACGGTTATGTTTAGGGTGAGGGTTAGAATCGAGTGCATTTAAGGATAGTGTTAGGGTTAGAGTTAGGTTTAGGGTGAGCTTTCGTAGAATCGAGGGTTAGGCTTCGGGTTAAGGTTAGTGTTAGGGTTAGGGTTAGAATGAGGCGCAATTTTAGTGTTATGGTTGGGGTTAGGGTATGGCTTAGAGTGCATTTAGGGGTAGGGGTAGGAGTAGGGTTAGGATTAGGGTTAAGGTTTGTGTTGTTAGAATAGAGGTTTTAGGTTAGGCTAATGGTCAGGATTGCCTTTTGGGTTGTAATCGAGTGCATTTAGGGTTAGAGTTAGTGTTGAGATTGACGACTTAGTATTAGGGTTAGAATCGAGCACATTAGGGTTAGAGTTATGGTTAGAATCCAGTGCATTTAGGTTAGGGATAGGGTTAGGATAACGGTTATGTTTAGGGTGAGGGTTAGAATCGAGTGCATTTAAGGATAGTGTTAGGGTTAGAGTTAGGTTTAGGGTGAGCTTTCTTAGAATCGACGGTTAGGGTTAGGGTTAGGATTAGGGTTCGGGTTGGGGTCAGGGTTGGGTTTAGGGTTAGGGTTAGTAGCAAGGGCATATTTATTGTTAAGGTAAGGGTTAGGGTTAGGGTTAGAGGGCATTCAGGTGTAGGAGTAGGAGTCGGGTTAGGATTAGGGTTAGGGTTTTTGTTGGTAGAATTGAGGTTCAGGCTTAGGCTTAGCGTCAGGATTGCATTTTGGATCAGAATCGAGTGTATTTAGGCTTTGGGTTAGTGTTCAAAGTGACGATTTAGTGTTAGGGTTTGAATCGAGCACATTTAGGGTTAGAGTAATGGTTAGAATTCAGTGCATTTAGGGTTAGGGTTAGGGTTAGGGTTAGGGTTAGGGTCAGGGTTAAAATCGAGAGCATTTAAGGATAGTGCTAGGGTCGGAGTGAGGTTTAACGTTCGCTTTCGTAGAATCCAGGGTTAGGCTTAAGGTTAGGCTTAGGGTGAGGGTTAGGGTTAGAATCAGGCGCATTTTTAGTGTTCTGGTATTCGTCAGGGTATGGCTTAGAGTGCCTTTAGGGGTAGGGGTAGGAGTAGGGTTAGGATTAGGGTTAAGGTTTGTGTTGGTAGAATCGAGGTTTAGGGTTAGGCTTAGGGTCAGGAATGGCTTTTGGGTTAGAATGCAGTGCATTTAGGCTTAGAGATAGTGTTGAAATTGACGATTTAGTTTTAGCGTTAGAATCAAGCACATTTCGGGATAGAGTTATGGTTAGAATTCGTTAGGGTTACGGTTAGTGTTAGGGTTAGGGTTAGAATGAGGCTCAATTTTAGTGTTATGGTTGGGGTGAGGGTATGGCTTAGAGTGCATTTAGGGGTAGTGGTAGGAGTAGGGCTAGGATTACGGTTAAGGTTTCTGTTGTTAGAATAGAGGTTTAAGGTTAGGCTAATGGTCAGGATTGCCTTTTGGGTTGTAATCGAGTGCATTTAGGGTTAGAGTTAGTGTTCAGATTGACGACTTAGTATTAGGGTTAGAATCGAGCACATTAGGGTTAGAGTTATGGTTAGAATCCAGTGCATTTAGGTTAGGGATAGGGTTAGGATAACGCTTATGTTTAGGGTGAGGGTTAGAATCGAGTCCATTTAAGGATAGTGTTAGGGTTAGAGCTAGGTTAGGGTTAGCTTTCTTAGAATCGACGGTTAGGGTTAGGGTTAGGATTAGGGTTCGGGTTGGGGTCAGGGTTGGGTTTAGGGTTAGGGTTAGATGCAAGGGCATATTTATTGTTAAGGTTAGGGTTAGGGTTAGGGTTAGAGGGCATTCAGGTGTAGGAGTAGGAGTCGGGTTAGGATTAGGGTTAGGGTTTTTGTTGGTAGAATTGAGGTTCAGACTTAGGCTTAGGGTCAGGATTGCCTTTTGGGTTAGAATCGAGTGCATTTAGGGTTACAGTTAGTGTTGAGATTGACGATTTAGTGTTAAGGTTAGAAACGAGCACATTGGCGTTAGAGTTATGGTTAGAATCTAATGCACTTAGGGTTAGGATTAGGGTTAGGGTTATTAGGGTCAGGGTTTGAATCGAGAGTATTTAAGGATCGTGTTAGTGTTAGAGTTAGGTTTAAGGTTAGCTTTCGTAGAATCGAGGGTTAGGGTTAGGGTTAGGGTTCGGGTTCGGTTTAGAATCGAGCGCATTTTTAGTATTAGGGTTGGGGTAAGCTTACGATTAGAGTGCATTTAGGGCTAGGGGTAGTAGTAGGGTTAGGATTAGGGTTACGGTTTGTGGTGGTAGAATCGAGGTTTAGGGTTAGGCTTAGGGTCAGGAATGGCTTTTGGGTTAGAATGCAGTGCATTTAGGCTTAGAGATAGTGTTGAAATTGACGATTTAGTTTTAGCGTTAGAATCAAGCACATTTCGGGATAGACTTATGGTTAGAATTCGTTAGGGTTACGGTTAGTGTTAGGGTTAGGGTTAGAATGAGGCGCAATTTTAGTGTTATGGTTGGGGTGAGGGTATGGCTTAGAGTGCATTTAGGGGTAGGGGTAGGAGTAGGGCTAGGATTAGGGTTAAGGTTTCTGTTGTTAGAATAGAGGTTTAAGGTTAGGCTAATGGTCAGGATTGCCTTTTGGGTTGTAATCGAGTGCATTTAGGGTTAGAGTTAGTGTTGAGATTGACTACTTAGTATTAGGGTTAGAATCGAGCACATTAGGGTTAGAGTTATGGTTAGAATCCAGTGCATTTAGGTTAGGGATAGGGTTAGTCTAACGCTTATGTTTAGGGTGAGGGTTAGAATCGAGTCCATTTAAGGATAGTGTTAGGGTTAGAGCTAGGTTAGGGTTAGCTTTCTTAGAATCGACGGTTACGGTTAGGGTTAGGATTAGGGTTCGGGTTGGGGTCAGGGTTGGGTTTAGGGTTAGGGTTAGATGCAAGGGCATATTTATTGTTAAGGTTAGGGTTAGGGTTAGGGTTAGAGGGCATTCAGGTGTAGGAGTAGGAGTCGAGTTAGGATTACGGTTAGGGTTTTTGTTGGTAGAATTGAGGTTCAGGCTTAGGCTTAGGGTCAGGATTGCCTTTTGGGTTAGAATCGAGTGCATTTAGGGTTACAGTTAGTGTTGATATTGACGATTTAGTGTTAAGGTTAGAAACGAGCACATTGGCGTTAGAGTTATGGTTAGAATCTAATGCATTTAGGGTTAGGATTAGGGGTAGGGTTATTAGGGTTAGGGTTTGAATCGAGAGTATTTAAGGATCGTGTTAGTGTTAGAGTTAGGTTTAAGGTTAGCTTTCGTAGAATCGAGGGTTAGGGTTAGGGTTAGGGTTCGGGTTCGGTTTAGAATCGAGCGCATTTTTAGTATTAGGGTTGGGGTAAGCTTACGATTAGAGTGCATTTAGGGCTAGGGGTAGAAGTAGGGTTAGGATTAGGGTTACGGTTTGTGGTGGTAGAATCGAGGTTTAGGGTTAGGCTTAGGGTCAGGATTGCCTTTTGGGTTAGAATCGAGTGCATTCCGGGTTAGAGTTAGTGATGAGATTGATGATTTAGTGTTAGGGTTAGAATCGAGCACATTTAGGGTTAGAGTTATGGTTAGAATTCGTTAGAGTTAGGGTTAGGGGTAGGGTAGGGGTTAGAATCACGCGCATTTTTCGTGTTAGGTTTAGGGTTAGTGTTAAGGTTAGAGTGCATTTAGAGGTACGGGTAGCAGCAGAATTAGGATTTGGGTTAGGGTCAGTGATGGTAGAATCGAGGTTCAGGTTTAGGCTTATGGTCAGGATTGCATTTTGGATCAGAATCAAGTGTATTTAGGCTGTGGGTTAGTGTTCAAAGTGACGATTTAGTGTTAGGGTTTGAATCGAGCACATTTAGGGTTAGAGTAATGGTTACAATTCAGTGCATTTAGGGTTAGGGTTAGGGTTAGGGTCAGGGTTAAAATCGAGAGCATTTAAGGATAGTGCTAGGGTCGGAGTGAGGTTTAACGTTCACTTTCGTAGAATCCAGGGTTCGGCTTAAGGTTAGGCTTAGGGTGAGGGTTAGGGTTAGAATCAGGCGCATTTTTAGTGTTCTGGTTTTCGTCAGGGTATGGCTTAGAGTGCCTTTAGGGGTAGGGGTAGGAGTAGGGTTAGGACTAGGGTTAAGGTTTGTGTTGGTAAAATCGAGGTTTAGGGTTAGGCTTAGGGACAGGAATGGCTTTTGGGTTAGAATGCAGTGCATTTAGGCTTAGGGATAGTGTTGAAATTGACGATTTAGTTTTAGCGTTAGAATCAAGCACATTTCGGGATAGAGTTATGGTGAGAATTCCTTAGGGTTACGGTTAGTGTTAGGGTTAGGGGTATGGTTAGAATGCATTTAGCGGTAGGGGTTGGGGCACGGTTAGAATTAAGGTTAGGGTTAGTGTTGGTAAAATGGAGGTTTAGGGTTAGGCTCAGGGTCAGGATTGCCCTTTGGGTTAGAATCGAGTGCATTTAGGCTTAGGGATAGTGTTGAAATTGACGATTTAGTTTTAGCGTTAGAATCAAGCACATTTCGGGATAGAGTTATGGTTAGAATTCGTTAGGGTTACGGTTAGTGTTAGGGTTAGGGGTATGGTTAGAGTGCATTTAGCGGTAGGGGTTGGGGCACGGTTAGAATTAAGGTTAGGGTTAGTGTTGGTAAAATGGAGGTTTAGGGTTAGGCTCAGGGTCAGGATTGCCCTTTGGGTTAGAATCGAGTGCATTTAGGCTTAAGGTTACTGTCGAGATTGACGAATTAGTGTTAGGGTTAGAATCAAGAACATTACCGTTAGAGTTATGGTTAGAATCCAGTGCATTTAGGGTTAGGCTTAGGCTTAGGGTTACGGTTATGTTTAGGGTGAGGGTTAGAATCGAGTGCATTTAAGGATAGTGTTAGGGTTAGAGTTAGGTTTAGGGTGAGCTTTCGTAGAATCGAGGGTTAGGCTTCGGGTTAAGGTTAGTGTTAGGGTTAGGGTTAGAATGAGGCGCAATTTTAGTGTTATGGTTGGGGTTAGGGTATGGCTTAGAGTGCATTTAGGGGTAGGGGTAGGAGTAGGGTTAGGATTAGGGTTAAGGTTTGTGTTGTTAGAATAGAGGTTTTAGGTTAGGCTAATGGTCAGGATTGCCTTTTGGGTTGTAATCGAGTGCATTTAGGGTTAGAGTTAGTGTTGAGATTGACGACTTAGTATTAGGGTTAGAATCGAGCACATTAGGGTTAGAGTTATGGTTAGAATCCAGTGCATTTAGGTTAGGGATAGGGTTAGGATAACGGTTATGTTTAGGGTGAGGGTTAGAATCGAGTGCATTTAAGGATAGTGTTAGGGTTAGAGTTAGGTTTAGGGTGAGCTTTCTTAGAATCGACGGTTAGGGTTAGGGTTAGGATTAGGGTTCGGGTTGGGGTCAGGGTTGGGTTTAGGGTTAGGGTTAGTAGCAAGGGCATATTTATTGTTAAGGTAAGGGTTAGGGTTAGGGTTAGAGGGCATTCAGGTGTAGGAGTAGGAGTCGGGTTAGGATTAGGGTTAGGGTTTTTGTTGGTAGAATTGAGGTTCAGGCTTAGGCTTAGCGTCAGGATTGCATTTTGGATCAGAATCGAGTGTATTTAGGCTTTGGGTTAGTGTTCAAAGTGACGATTTAGTGTTAGGGTTTGAATCGAGCACATTTAGGGTTAGAGTAATGGTTAGAATTCAGTGCATTTAGGGTTAGGGTTAGGGTTAGGGTTAGGGTTAGGGTCAGGGTTAAAATCGAGAGCATTTAAGGATAGTGCTAGGGTCGGAGTGAGGTTTAACGTTCGCTTTCGTAGAATCCAGGGTTAGGCTTAAGGTTAGGCTTAGGGTGAGGGTTAGGGTTAGAATCAGGCGCATTTTTAGTGTTCTGGTATTCGTCAGGGTATGGCTTAGAGTGCCTTTAGGGGTAGGGGTAGGAGTAGGGTTAGGATTAGGGTTAAGGTTTGTGTTGGTAGAATCGAGGTTTAGGGTTAGGCTTAGGGTCAGGAATGGCTTTTGGGTTAGAATGCAGTGCATTTAGGCTTAGAGATAGTGTTGAAATTGACGATTTAGTTTTAGCGTTAGAATCAAGCACATTTCGGGATAGAGTTATGGTTAGAATTCGTTAGGGTTACGGTTAGTGTTAGGGTTAGGGTTAGAATGAGGCTCAATTTTAGTGTTATGGTTGGGGTGAGGGTATGGCTTAGAGTGCATTTAGGGGTAGTGGTAGGAGTAGGGCTAGGATTACGGTTAAGGTTTCTGTTGTTAGAATAGAGGTTTAAGGTTAGGCTAATGGTCAGGATTGCCTTTTGGGTTGTAATCGAGTGCATTTAGGGTTAGAGTTAGTGTTCAGATTGACGACTTAGTATTAGGGTTAGAATCGAGCACATTAGGGTTAGAGTTATGGTTAGAATCCAGTGCATTTAGGTTAGGGATAGGGTTAGGATAACGCTTATGTTTAGGGTGAGGGTTAGAATCGAGTCCATTTAAGGATAGTGTTAGGGTTAGAGCTAGGTTAGGGTTAGCTTTCTTAGAATCGACGGTTAGGGTTAGGGTTAGGATTAGGGTTTGGGTTGGGGTCAGGGTTGGTTTTAGGGTTAGGGTTAGATGCAAGGGCATATTTATTGTAAAGGTTAGGGTTAGGGTTGGAGGGCATTCAGGTGTAGGAGTAGGAGTAGGGTTAAGATTAGGGTTAGGGTTTTTGTTGGTAGAATTGAGGTTCAGGCTTAGGCTTACGGTCAGGATTGCCTTTTGGGTTAGAATCGAGTGCATTTAGGGTTACAGTTAGTGTTGAGATTGACGATTTAGTGTTAAGGTTAGAAACGAGCACATTGGCGTTAGAGTTATGGTTAGAATCTAATGCATTTAGGGTTAGGATTAGGGTTAGGGTTATTAGGGTTAGGGTTTGAATCGAGAGTATTTAAGGATCGTGTTAGTGTTAGAGTTAGGTTTAAGGTTAGCTTTCGTAGAATCGAGGGTTAGGGTTAGGGTTAGGGTTCGGGTTCGGTTTAGAATCGAGCGCATTTTTAGTATTAGGGTTGGGGTAAGTTACGATTAGAGTGCATTTAGGGCTAGGGGTAGGAGTAGGGTTAGGATTAGGGTTACGGTTTGTGGTGGTAGAATCGAGGTTTAGGGTTAGGCTTAGGGTCAGGATTGCCTTTTGGGTTAGAATCGAGTGCATTCCGGGTTAGAGTTAGTGATGAGATTGATGATTTAGTGTTAGGGTTAGAATCGAGCACATTTAGGGTTAGAGTTATGGTTAGAATTCGTTAGAGTTAGGGTTAGGGGTAGGGTAGGGGTTAGAATCACGCGCATTTTTAGTGTTAGGGTTAGGGTTAGTGTTAAGGTTAGAGTGCATTTAGAGGTAGGGGTAGCAGCAGAATTAGGATTTGGGTTAGGGTTAGTGATGGTAGAATCGAGGTTGAGGTTTAGGCTTAGGGTCAGGATTGCATTTTGGATCAGAATCGAGTGTATTTAGGCTTTGGGTTAGTGTTCAAAGTGACGATTTAGTGTTAGGGTTTGAATCGAGCACATTTAGGGTTAGAGTAATGGTTAGAATTCAGTGCATTTAGGGTTAGGGTTAGGGTTAGGGTTAGGGTCAGGGTTAAAATCGAGAGCATTTAAGGATAGTGCTAGGGTCAGAGTTAGGTTTAACGTTCGCTTTCGTAGAATCCAGGGTTAGGCTTAAGGTTAGACTTAGGGTGAGGTTTAGTGTTAGAATCAGGCGCATTTTTAGTGTTCTGGTTTTCGTCAGGTTATGGCTTAGAGTGCATTTCGGGGTAGGGGTAGGAGTAGGATTAGGACTAAGGTTAAGGTTTGTGTTGGTAAAATCGAGGTTTAGGGTTAGGCTTAGGGTCAGGAATGGCTTTTGGGTTAGAATCCAGTGCATTTAGGCTTAGGGATACTGTTGAAATTGACGATTTAGTTTTAGCGTTGGAATCAAGCACATTTCGGGATAGAGTTATGGTTAGAATTCGTTAGGGTTACGGTTAGTGTTAGGGTTAGGGGTATGGTTAGAGTGCATTTAGCGGTAGGGGTTGGGGCACGGTTAGAATTAAGGTTAGGGTTAGTGTTGGTAAAATGGAGGTTTAGGGTTAGGCTCAGGGTCAGGATTGCCCTTTGGGTTAGAAGCGAGTGCATTTAGGCTTAAGGTTACTGTCGAGATTGACGAATTAGTGTTAGGGTTAGAATCAAGAACATTACCGTTAGAGTTATGGTTAGAATCCAGTGCATTTAGGGTTAGGCTTAGGCTTAGGGTTACGGTTATGTTTAGGGTGAGGGTTAGAATCGAGTGCATTTAAGGATAGTGTTAGGGTTAGAGTTAGGTTTAGGGTGAGCTTTCGTAGAATCGAGGGTTAGGCTTCGGGTTAAGGTTAGTGTTAGGGTTAGGGTTAGAATGAGGCGCAGTTTTAGTTTTATGGTTGGGGTTAGAGTATGGCTTAGAGTGCATTTAGGGGTAGGGGTAGGAGTAGGGCTAGGATTAGGGTTAAGGTTTGTTTTGTTAGAATAGAGGTTTAAGGTTAGGCTAATGGTCAGGATTGCCTTTTGGGTTGTAATCGAGTGCATTTAGGGTTAGAGTTAGTGTTGAGATTGACGACTTAGTATTAGGGTTAGAATCGAGCACATTAGGGTTAGAGTTATGGTTAGAATCCAGTGCATTTAGGTTAGGGATAGGGTTAGGATAACGCTTATGTTTAGGGTGAGGGTTAGAATCGAGTCGATTTAAGGATAGTGTTAGGGTTAGAGCTAGGTTAGTGTTAGCTTTCTTAGAATCGACGGTTAGGGTTAGGGTTAGGATTAGGGTTCGGGTTGGGGTCAGGGTTGGGTTTAGGGTTAGGGTTAGTAGCAAGGGCATATTTATTGTTAAGGTAAGGGTTAGGGTTAGGGTTAGAGGGCATTCAGGTGTAGGAGTAGGAGTCGGGTTAGGATTAGGGTTAGGGTTTTTGTTGGTAGAATTGAGGTTCAGGCTTAGGCTTAGCGTCAAGATTGCATTTTGGATCAGAATCGAGTGTATTTAGGATTTGGGTTAGTGTTCAAAGTGACGATTTAGTGTTAGGGTTTGAATCGAGCACATTTAGGGTTAGAGTAATGGTTAGAATTCAGTGCATTTAGGGTTAGGGTTAGGGTTAGGGTTAGAGTTAGGGTCAGGGTTAAAATCGAGAGCATTTAAGGATAGTGCTAGGGTCGAAGTGAGGTTTAACGTTCGCTTTCGTAGAATCCAGGGTTAGGCTTAAGGTTAGGCTTAGGGTGAGGGTTAGGGTTAGAATCAGGCGCATTTTTAGTGTTCTGGTTTTCGTCAGGGTATGGCTTAGAGTGCATTTAGGGGTAGGGGTAGGAGTAGGGTTAGGATTAGGGTTAAGGTTTGTGTTGGTAGAATCGAGGTTTAGGGTTAGGCTTAGGGTCAGGAATGGCTTTTGGGTTAGAATGCAGTGCATTTAGGCTTAGAGATAGTGTTGAAATTGACGATTTAGTTTTAGCGTTAGAATCAAGCACATTTCGGGATAGAGTTATGGTTAGAATTCGTTAGGGTTACGGTTAGTGTTAGGGTTAGGGTTAGAATGAGGCGCAATTTTAGTGTTATGGTTGGGGTGAGGGTATGGCTTAGAGTGCATTTAGGGGTTGTGGTAGGAGTAGGGCTAGGATTAGGGTTAAGGTTTCTGTTGTTAGAATAGAGGTTTAAGGTTAGGCTAATGGTCAGGATTGCCTTCTGGGTTGTAATCGAGTGCATTTAGGGTTAGAGTTAGTGTTGAGATTGACTACTTAGTATTAGGGTTAGAATCGAGCACATTAGGGTTAGAGTTATGGTTAGAATCCAGTGCATTTAGGTTAGGGATAGGGTTAGGATAACGGTTATGTTTAGGGTGAGGGTTAGAATCGAGTCGATTTAAGGATAGTGTTAGGGTTAGAGCTAGGTTAGGGTTAGCTTTCTTAGAATCGACGGTTAGGGTTAGGGTTAGGATTAGGGTTCGGGTTGGGGTCAGGGTTGGGTTTAGGATTAGGGTTAGATGCAAGGGCATATTTATTGTTAAGGTTAGGGTTAGGGTTAGGGTTGGAGGGCATTCAGGTGTAGGAGTAGGAGTAGGGTTAAGATTAGGGTTAGGGTTTTTGTTGGTAGAATTGAGGTTCAGGCTTAGGCTTAGGGTCAGGATTGCCTTTTGGGTTAGAATCGAGTGCATTCCGAGTTAGAGTTAGTGATGAGATTGATGATTTAGTGTTAGGGTTAGAATCGAGCACATTTAGGGTTAGAGTTATGGTTAGAATTCGTTAGAGTTAGGGTTAGGGGTAGGGTAGGGGTTAGAATCACGCGCATTTTTAGTGTTAGGGTTAGGGTTAGTGTTAAGGTTAGAGTGCATTTAGAGGTAGGGGTAGCAGCAGAATTAGGATTTGGGTTAGGGTTAGTGATGGTAGAATCGAGGTTGAGGTTTAGGCTTAGGGTCAGGATTGCATTTTGGATCAGAATCGAGTGTATTTAGGCTTTGGGTTAGTGTTCAAAGTGACGATTTAGTGTTAGGGTTTGAATCGAGCACATTTAGGGTTAGAGTAATGGTTAGAATTCAGTGCATTTAGAGTTAGGGTTAGGGTTAGGGTTAGGGTCAGGGTTAAAATCGAGAGCATTTAAGGATAGTGCTAGGGTCAGAGTTAGGTTTAACGTTCGCTTTCGTAGAATCCAGGGTTAGGCTTAAGGTTAGGCTTAGGGTGAGGGTTAGGGTTAGAATCAGGCGCATTTTTAGTGTTCTGGTTTTCGTCAGGGTATGGCTTAGAGTGCATTTCGGGGTAGGGGTAGGAGTAGGATTAGGACTAGGGTTAAGGTTTGTGTTGGTAAAATCGAGGTTTAGGGTTAGGCTTAGGGTCAGGAATGGCTTTTGGGTTAGAATCCAGTGCATTTAGGCTTAGGGATAGTGTTGAAATTGACGATTTAGTTTTAGCGTTGGAATCAAGCACATTTCGGGATAGACTTATGGTTAGAATTCGTTAGGGTTACGGTTAGTGTTAGGGTTAGGGGTATGGTTAGAGTGCATTTAGCGGTAGGGGTTGGGGCACGGTTAGAATTAAGGTTAGGGTTAGTGTTGGTAAAATGGAGGTTTAGGGTTAGGCTCAGGGTCAGGATTGCCCTTTGGGTTAGAATCGAGTGCATTTAGGCTTAAGGTTACTGTCGAGATTGACGAATTAGTGTTATGGTTAGAATCAAGAACATTACCGTTAGAGTTATGGTTAGAATCCAGCGCATTTAGGGTTAGGCTTAGGTTTAGGGTTACGGTTATGTTTAGGGTGAGGGTTAGAATCGAGTGCATTTAAGGATAGTGTTAGGGTTAGAGTTAGGTTTAGGGTGAGCTTTCGTAGAATCGAGGGTTAGGCTTCGGGTTAAGGTTAGTGTTAGGGTTAGGGTTAGAATGAGGCGCAATTTTAGTGTTATGGTTGGGGTTAGGGTATGGCTTAGAGTGCATTTAGGGGTAGGGGTAGGAGTAGGGCTAGGATTAGGGTTAAGGTTTGTGTTGTTAGAATAGAGGTTTAAGGTTAAGCTAATGGTCAGGATTGCCTTTTGGGTTGTAATCGAGTGCATTTAGGGTTAGAGTTAGTGTTGAGATTGACGACTTAGTATTAGGGTTAGAATCGAGCACATTAGGGTTAGAGTTATGGTTAGAATCCAGTGCATTTAGGTTAGGGATAGGGTTAGGATAACGCTTATGTTTAGGGTGAGGGTTAGAATCGAGTCCATTTAAGGATAGTGTTAGGGTTAGAGCTAGGTTAGGGTTAGCTTTCTTAGAATCGACGGTTAGGGTTAGGGTTAGGATTAGGGTTCGGGTTGGGGTCAGGGTTGGGTTTAGGGTTAGGGTTAGATGCAAGGGCATATTTATTGTTAAGGTTAGGGTTAGGGTTAGGGTTAGAGGGCATTCAGGTGTAGGAGTAGGAGTCGGGTTAGGATTAGGGTTAGGGTTTTTGTTGGTAGAATTGAGGTTCAGACTTAGGCTTAGGGTCAGGATTGCCTTTTGGGTTAGAATCGAGTGCATTTAGGGTTACAGTTAGTGTTGAGATTGACGATTTAGTGTTAAGGTTAGAAACGAGCACATTGGCGTTAGAGTTATGGTTAGAATCTAATGCACTTAGGGTTAGGATTAGGGTTAGGGTTATTAGGGTCAGGGTTTGAATCGAGAGTATTTAAGGATCGTGTTAGTGTTAGAGTTAGGTTTAAGGTTAGCTTTCGTAGAATCGAGGGTTAGGGTTAGGGTTAGGGTTCGGGTTCGGTTTAGAATCGAGCGCATTTTTAGTATTAGGGTTGGGGTAAGCTTACGATTAGAGTGCATTTAGGGCTAGGGGTAGTAGTAGGGTTAGGATTAGGGTTACGGTTTGTGGTGGTAGAATCGAGGTTTAGGGTTAGGCTTAGGGTCAGGATTGCCTTTTGGGTTAGAATCGAGTGCATTCCGGGTTAGAGTTAGTGATGAGATTGATGATTTAGTGTTAGGGTTAGAATCGAGCACATTTAGGGTTAGAGTTATGGTTAGAATTCGTTAGAGTTAGGGTTAGGGGTAGGGTAGGGGTTCGAATCACGCGCATTTTTAGTGTTAGGTTTAGGGTTAGTGTTAAGGTTAGAGTGCATTTAGATGTAGGGGTAGCAGCAGAATTAGGATTTGGGTTAGGGTCAGTGATGGTAGAATCGAGGTTGAGGTTTAGTCTTAGGGTCAGGATTGCATTTTGGATCAGAATCGAGTGTATTTAGGCTTTGGGTTAGTGTTCAAAGTGACGATTTAGTGGCAGGGTTTGAATCGAGCACATTTAGGGTTAGAGTAATGGTTACAATTCAGTGCATTTAGGGTTAGGGTTAGGGTTAGGGTCAGGGTTAAAATCGAGAGCATTTAAGGATAGTGCTAGGGTCGGAGTGAGGTTTAACGTTCGCTTTCGTAGAATCCAGGGTTCGGCTTAAGGTTAGGCTTAGGGTGAGGGTTAGGGTTAGAATCAGGCGCATTTTTAGTGTTCTGGTTTTCGTCAGGGTATGGCTTAGAGTGCATTTAGGGGTAGGGGTAGGAGTAGGGTTAGGATTAGGGTTAAGGTTTGTGTTGGTAGAATCGAGGTTTAGGGTTAGCCTTAGGGTCAGGAATGGCTTTTGGGTTAGAATGCAGTGCATTTAGGCTTAGAGATAGTGTTGAAATTGACGATTTAGTTTTAGCGTTAGAATCAAGCACATTTCGGGATAGAGTTATGGTTAGAATTCGTTAGGGTTACGGTTAGTTTTAGGGTTAGGGTTAGAATGAGCGCAATTTTAGTGTTATGGTTGGGGTTAGGGTATGGCTTAGAGTGCATTTAGGGGTAGTGGTAGGAGTAGGGCTAGGATTAGGGTTAAGGTTTGTGTTGTTAGAATAGAGGTTTAAGGTTAGGCTAATGGTCAGGATTGCCTTTTGGGTTGTAATCGAGTGCATTTAGGGTTAGAGTTAGTGTTGAGATTGACTACTTAGTATTAGGGTTAGAATCGAGCACATTAGGGTTAGAGTTATGGTTAGAATCCAGTGCATTTAGGTTAGGGATAGGGTTAGGATAACGGTTATGTTTAGGGTGAGGGTTAGAATCGAGTCCATTTAAGGATAGTGTTAGGGTTAGAGCTAGGTTAGCGTTAGCTTTCTTAGAATCGACGGTTAGGGTTAGGGTTAGGATTAGGGTTCGGGTTGGGGTCAGGGTTGGGTTTAGGGTTAGGGTTAGATGCAAGGGCATATTTATTGTTAAGGTTAGGGTTAGGGTTAGGGTTGGATGGCATTCAGGTGTAGGAGTAGGAGTAGGGTTAAGATTAGGGTTAGGGTTTTTGTTGGTAGAATTGAGGTTCAGGCTTAGGCTTAGGGTCAGGATTGCCTTTTGGGTTAGAATCTAGTGCATTTAGGGTTACAGTTAGTGTTGAGATTGACGATTTAGTGTTAAGGTTAGAAACGAGCACATTGGCGTTAGAGTTATGGTTAGAATCTAATGCATTTAGGGTTAGGATTAGGGTTAGGGTTATTAGGGTCAGGGTTTGAATCGAGAGTATTTAAGGATCGTGTTAGTGTTAGAGTTAGGTTTAAGGTTAGCTTTCGTAGAATCGAGGGTTAGGGTTAGGGTTAGAGTTCGGGTTCGGTTTAGAATCGAGCGCATTTTTAGTATTAGGGTTGGGGTAAGCTTACGATTAGAGTGCATTTTGGTCTAGGGGTAGGAGTAGGGTTAGGATTAGGGTTACGGTTTGTGGTAGTAGAATCGAGGTTTAGGGTTAGGCTTAGGGTCAGGATTGCCTTTTGGGTTAGAATCGAGTGCATTCCGGGTTAGAGTTAGTGATGAGATTGATGATTTAGTGTTAGGGTTAGAATCGAGCACATTTAGGGTTAGAGTTATGGTTAGAATTCGTTAGAGTTAGGGGTAGGGGTAGGGGTAGGGTAGGGGTTAGAATCACGCGCATTTTTAGTGTTAGGGTTAGGGTTAGTGTTAAGGTTAGAGTGCATTTAGAGGTAGGGGTAGCAGCAGAATTAGGATTTGGGTTAGGGTTAGTGATGGTAGAATCGAGGTTTAGGTTTAGGCTTAGGGTCAGGATTGCATTTTGGATCAGAATCGAGTGTATTTAGGCTTTGGGTTAGTGTTCAAAGTGACGATTTAGTGTTAGGGTTTGAATCGAGCACATTTAGGGTTAGAGTAATGGTTAGAATTCAGTGCATTTAGGGTTAGGGTTAGGGTTAGGGTTAGGGTCAGGGTTAAAATCGAGAGCATTTAAGGATAGTGCTAGGGTCGGAGTTAGGTTTAACGTTCGCTTTCATAGAATCCAGGGTTCGGCTTAAGGTTAGGCTTAGGGTGAGGGTTAGGGTTACAATCGGGCGCATTTTTAGTGTTCTGGTTTTCGTCAGGGTATGGCTTAGAGTGCCTTTAGGGGTAGGGGTAGGAGTAGGGTTAGGACTAGGGTTAAGGTTTGTGTTGGTAAAATCGAGGTTTAGGGTTAGCCTTAGGGTCAGGAATGGCTTTTGGGTTAGAATCCAGTGCATTTAGGCTTAGGGATAGTGTTGAAATTGACGATTTAGTTTTAGCGTTAGAATCAAGCACATTTCGGGATAGAGTTATGGTTAGAATTCGTTAGGGTTACGGTTAGTGTTAGGGTTAGGGGTATGGTTAGAGTGCATTTAGCGGTAGGGGTTGGGGCACGGTTAGCATTAAGGTTAGGGTTAGTGTTGGTAAAATCGAGGTTTAGGGTTAGGCTCAGGGTCAGGATTGCCCTTTGGGTTAGAAGCGAGTGCATTTAGGCTTAAGGTTACTGTCGAGATTGACGAATTAGTGTTAGGGTTAGAATCAAGAACATTACCGTTAGAGTTATGGTTAGAATCCAGTGCATTTAGGGTTAGGCTTAGGCTTAGGGTTACGGTTATGTTTAGGGTGAGGGTTAGAATCGAGTGCATTTAAGGATAGTGTTAGGGTTAGAGTTAGGTTTAGGGTTAGCTTTCGTAGAATCGAGGGTTAGGCTTCGGGTTAAGGTTAGTGTTAGGGTTAGGGTTAGAATGAGGCGCAATTTTAGTGTTATGGTTGGGGTTAGGGTATGGCTTAGAGTGCATTTAGGGGTAGGGGTAGGAGTAGGGCTAGGATTAGGGTTAAGGTTTGTGTTGTTAGAATAGAGGTTTAAGGTTAGGCTAATGGTCAGGATTGCCTTTTGGGTTGTAATCGAGTGCATTTAGGGTTAGAGTTAGTGTTGAGATTGACGATTTAGTATTAGGGTTAGAATCGAGCACATTAGGGTAAGAGTTATGGTTAGAATCCAGTGCATTTAGGTTAGGGATAGGGTTAGGATAACGGTTATGTTTAGGGTGAGGGTTAGAATCGAGTCCATTTAAGGATAGTGTTAGGGTTAGAGCTAGGTTAGGGTTAGCTTTCTTAGAATCGACGGTTAGGGTTAGGGTTAGGATTAGGGTTCGGGTTGGGGTCAGGGTTGGGTTTAGGGTTAGGGTTAGAAGTAAGGGCATATTTATTCTTAAGGTTAGGGTTAGGGTTAGGGTTAGAGGGCATTCAGGTGTAGGAGTAGGAGTAGGGTTAGGATTAGGGTTACGGTTTTTGTTGGCAGAATTGAGGTTCAGGCTTAGGCTTAGGGTCAGGATTGCCTTTTGGGTTAGAATCGAGTGCATTTAGGGTTACAGTTAGTGTTAAGATTGACGATTTAGTGTTAAGGTTAGAAACGAGCACATTAGCGTTAGAGTTATGGTTAGAATCTAATGCATTTAGAGTTAGGATTAGGGTTACGGTTATTAGGGTCATGGTTTGAATCGAGTATTTAAGGATCGTGTTAGTGTTAGAGTTAGGTTTAAGGTTAGCTTTCGTAGAATCGAGGGTTAGGGTTAGGGTTAGGGTTCGGGTTCGGTTTAGAATCGAGCGCATTTTTAGTATTAGGGTTGGGGTAAGCTTACAATTAGAGTGCATTTAGGGCTAGGGGTAGGAGTAGGGTTAGGATTAGGGTTACGATTTGTGGTGGTAGAATCGAGGTTTAGGGTTAGGCTTAGGGTCAGGATTGCCTTTTGGGTTAGAATCGAGTGCATTCCGGGTTAGAGTTAGTGATGAGATTGATGATTTAGTGTTAGGGTTAGAATCGAGCACATTTAGGGTTAGAGTTATGGTTAGAATTCGTTAGAGTTAGGGTTAGGGATAGGGGTTGGGTAGGGGTTAGAATCACGCACATTTTTAGTGTTAGGGTTAGGGTTAGTGTTAAGGTTAGAGTGCATTTAGAGGTAGGGGTAGCAGCAGAATTAGGATTTGGGTTAAGGTTAGTAATGGTAGAATCGAGGTTTAGGTTTAGGCTTAGGGTCAGGATTGCATTTTGGATCAGAATCGAGTGTATTTAGGCTTTGGGTTAGTGTTCAAAGTGACGATTTAGTGTTAGGGTTTGAATCGAGCACATTTAGGGTCAGAGTAATGGTTAGAATTCAGTGCATTTAGGGTTAGGGTTAGGGTTCGGGTTCGGTTTAGAATCGAGCGCATT
Source organism: Notamacropus eugenii (assembly GCF_028372415.1). Classification (NCBI taxonomy): domain Eukaryota; kingdom Metazoa; phylum Chordata; class Mammalia; order Diprotodontia; family Macropodidae; genus Notamacropus; species Notamacropus eugenii. Next base: position 168,269,150 of record NC_092877.1, on the reverse strand, counting down.
TTTAGTATTAGGGTTGGGGTAAGCTTACGATTAGAGTGCATTTAGGGGTAGGGGTAGGAGTAGGGTTAGGATTAGGGTTACGGTTTGTGGTGGTAGAATCGAGGTTTAGGGTTAGGCTTAGGGTCAGGTTTGCCTTTTGGGTTAGAATCGAGTGCATTCCGGGTTAGAGTTAGTGATGAGATTGATGATTTAGTGTTAGGGATAGAATCGAGCACATTTTGGGTTAGAGTTATGGTTAGAATTCGTTAGAGTTCGGGTTAGGGGTAGGGGTAGGGTAGGGGTTAGAATCACGCGCATTTTTAGTGTTAGGGTTAGGGTTAGTGTTAAGGTTAGAGTTCATTTAGAGGTAGGGGTAGCAGCAGAATTAGGATTTGGGTTAGGGTTAGTGATGGTAGAATCGAGGTTGAGGTTTAGGCTTAGGGTCAGGATTGCATTTTGGATCAGAATCGAGTGTATTTAGGCTTTGGGTTAGTGTTCAAAGTGACGATTTAGTGTTAGGGTTTGAATCGAGCACATTTAGGGTTAGAGTAATGGTTACAATTCAGTGCATTTAGGGTTAGGGTTAGGGTTAGGGTTAGGGTCAGGGTTAAAATCGAGAGCATTTAAGGATAGTGCTAGGGTCGGAGTGAGGTTTAACGTTCGCTTTCGTAGAATCCAGGGTTCGGCTTAAGGTTAGGCTTAGGGTGAGGGTTAGGGTTAGAATCAGGCGCATTTTTAGTGTTCTGGTTTTCGTCAGGGTATGGCTTAGAGTGCATTTAGGGGTAGGGGTAGGAGTAGGGTTAGGATTAGGGTTAAGGTTTGTGTTGGTAAAATCGAGGTTTACGTTTAGCCTTAGGGTCAGGAATGGCTTTTGGGTTAGAATGCAGTGCATTTAGGCTTAGAGATAGTGTTGAAATTGACGATTAAGTTTTAGCGTTAGAATCAAGCACATTTCGGGATAGAGTTATGGTTAGAATTCGTTAGGGTTACGGTTAGTGTTAGGGTTAGGGTTAGAATGAGGCGCAATTTTAGTGTTATGGTTGGGGTGAGGGTATGGCTTAGAGTGCATTTAGGGGTAGTGGTAGGAGTAGGGCTAGGATTAGGGTTAAGGTTTGTGTTGTTAGAATAGAGGTTTAAGGTTAGGCTAATGGTCAGGATTGCCTTTTGGGTTGTAATCGAGTGCATTTAGGGTTAGAGTTAGTGTTGAGATTGACTACTTAGTATTAGGGTTAGAATCGAGCACATTAGGGTTAGAGTTATGGTTAGAATCCAGTGCATTTAGGTTAGGGATAGGGTTAGGATAACGGTTATGTTTAGGGTGAGGGTTAGAATCGAGTCCATTTAAGGATAGTGTTACTGTTAGAGCTAGGTTAGGGTTAGCTTTCTTAGAATCGACGGTTAGGGTTAGGGTTAGGATTAGGGTTCGGGTTGGGGTCAGGGTTGGGTTTAGGGTTAGGGTTAGATGCAAGGGCATATTTATTGTTAAGGTTAGGGTTAGGGTTAGGGTTGGAGGGCATTCAGGTGTAGGAGTAGGAGTAGGGTTAAGATTAGGGTTAGGGTTTTTGTTGGTAGAATTGAGGTTCAGGCTTAGGCTTAGGGTCAGGATTGCCTTTTGGGGTAGAATAGAGTGCATTTAGGGTTACAGTTAGTGTTGAGATTGACGATTTAGTGTTAAGGTTAGAAACGAGCGAATTAGCGTTAGAGTTATGGTTAGAATCTAATGCATTTAGGGTTAGGATTAGGGTTAGGGTTATTAGGGTCAGGGTTTGAATCGAGAGTATTTAAGGATCGTGTTAGTGTTAGAGTTAGGTTTAAGGTTAGCTTTCGTAGAATCGAGGGTTAGGGTTAGGGTTAGGGTTCGGGTTCGGTTTAGAATCGAGCGCATTTTTAGTATTAGGGTTGGGGTAAGCTTACGATTAGAGTGCATTTTGGTCTAGGGGTAGGAGTAGGGTTAGGATTAGGGTTACGGTTTGTGGTAGTAGAATCGAGGTTTAGGGTTAGGCTTAGGGTCAGGATTGCCTTTTGGGTTAGAATCGAGTGCATTCCGGGTTAGAGTTAGTGATGAGATTGATGATTTAGTGTTAGGGTTAGAATCGAGCACATTTAGGGTTAGAGTTATGGTTAGAATTCGTTAGAGTTAGGGGTAGGGGTAGGGGTAGGGTAGGGGTTAGAATCACGCGCATTTTTAGTGTTAGGGTTAGGGTTAGTGTTAAGGTTAGAGTGCATTTAGAGGTAGGGGTAGCAGCAGAATTAGGATTTGGGTTAGGGTTAGTGATGGTAGAATCGAGGTTTAGGTTTAGGCTTAGGGTCAGGATTGCATTTTGGATCAGAATCGAGTGTATTTAGGCTTTGGGTTAGTGTTCAAAGTGACGATTTAGTGTTAGGGTTTGAATCGAGCACATTTAGGGTTAGAGTAATGGTTAGAATTCAGTGCATTTAGGGTTAGGGTTAGGGTTAGGGTTAGGGTCAGGGTTAAAATCGAGAGCATTTAAGGATAGTGCTAGGGTCGGAGTTAGGTTTAACGTTCGCTTTCATAGAATCCAGGGTTCGGCTTAAGGTTAGGCTTAGGGTGAGGGTTAGGGTTACAATCGGGCGCATTTTTAGTGTTCTGGTTTTCGTCAGGGTATGGCTTAGAGTGCCTTTAGGGGTAGGGGTAGGAGTAGGGTTAGGACTAGGGTTAAGGTTTGTGTTGGTAAAATCGAGGTTTAGGGTTAGCCTTAGGGTCAGGAATGGCTTTTGGGTTAGAATCCAGTGCATTTAGGCTTAGGGATAGTGTTGAAATTGACGATTTAGTTTTAGCGTTAGAATCAAGCACATTTCGGGATAGAGTTATGGTTAGAATTCGTTAGGGTTACGGTTAGTGTTAGGGTTAGGGGTATGGTTAGAGTGCATTTAGCGGTAGGGGTTGGGGCACGGTTAGCATTAAGGTTAGGGTTAGTGTTGGTAAAATCGAGGTTTAGGGTTAGGCTCAGGGTCAGGATTGCCCTTTGGGTTAGAAGCGAGTGCATTTAGGCTTAAGGTTACTGTCGAGATTGACGAATTAGTGTTAGGGTTAGAATCAAGAACATTACCGTTAGAGTTATGGTTAGAATCCAGTGCATTTAGGGTTAGGCTTAGGCTTAGGGTTACGGTTATGTTTAGGGTGAGGGTTAGAATCGAGTGCATTTAAGGATAGTGTTAGGGTTAGAGTTAGGTTTAGGGTTAGCTTTCGTAGAATCGAGGGTTAGGCTTCGGGTTAAGGTTAGTGTTAGGGTTAGGGTTAGAATGAGGCGCAATTTTAGTGTTATGGTTGGGGTTAGGGTATGGCTTAGAGTGCATTTAGGGGTAGGGGTAGGAGTAGGGCTAGGATTAGGGTTAAGGTTTGTGTTGTTAGAATAGAGGTTTAAGGTTAGGCTAATGGTCAGGATTGCCTTTTGGGTTGTAATCGAGTGCATTTAGGGTTAGAGTTAGTGTTGAGATTGACGATTTAGTATTAGGGTTAGAATCGAGCACATTAGGGTAAGAGTTATGGTTAGAATCCAGTGCATTTAGGTTAGGGATAGGGTTAGGATAACGGTTATGTTTAGGGTGAGGGTTAGAATCGAGTCCATTTAAGGATAGTGTTAGGGTTAGAGCTAGGTTAGGGTTAGCTTTCTTAGAATCGACGGTTAGGGTTAGGGTTAGGATTAGGGTTCGGGTTGGGGTCAGGGTTGGGTTTAGGGTTAGGGTTAGAAGTAAGGGCATATTTATTCTTAAGGTTAGGGTTAGGGTTAGGGTTAGAGGGCATTCAGGTGTAGGAGTAGGAGTAGGGTTAGGATTAGGGTTACGGTTTTTGTTGGCAGAATTGAGGTTCAGGCTTAGGCTTAGGGTCAGGATTGCCTTTTGGGTTAGAATCGAGTGCATTTAGGGTTACAGTTAGTGTTAAGATTGACGATTTAGTGTTAAGGTTAGAAACGAGCACATTAGCGTTAGAGTTATGGTTAGAATCTAATGCATTTAGAGTTAGGATTAGGGTTACGGTTATTAGGGTCATGGTTTGAATCGAGTATTTAAGGATCGTGTTAGTGTTAGAGTTAGGTTTAAGGTTAGCTTTCGTAGAATCGAGGGTTAGGGTTAGGGTTAGGGTTCGGGTTCGGTTTAGAATCGAGCGCATTTTTAGTATTAGGGTTGGGGTAAGCTTACAATTAGAGTGCATTTAGGGCTAGGGGTAGGAGTAGGGTTAGGATTAGGGTTACGATTTGTGGTGGTAGAATCGAGGTTTAGGGTTAGGCTTAGGGTCAGGATTGCCTTTTGGGTTAGAATCGAGTGCATTCCGGGTTAGAGTTAGTGATGAGATTGATGATTTAGTGTTAGGGTTAGAATCGAGCACATTTAGGGTTAGAGTTATGGTTAGAATTCGTTAGAGTTAGGGTTAGGGATAGGGGTTGGGTAGGGGTTAGAATCACGCACATTTTTAGTGTTAGGGTTAGGGTTAGTGTTAAGGTTAGAGTGCATTTAGAGGTAGGGGTAGCAGCAGAATTAGGATTTGGGTTAAGGTTAGTAATGGTAGAATCGAGGTTTAGGTTTAGGCTTAGGGTCAGGATTGCATTTTGGATCAGAATCGAGTGTATTTAGGCTTTGGGTTAGTGTTCAAAGTGACGATTTAGTGTTAGGGTTTGAATCGAGCACATTTAGGGTCAGAGTAATGGTTAGAATTCAGTGCATTTAGGGTTAGGGTTAGGGTTCGGGTTCGGTTTAGAATCGAGCGCATTTTTAGTATTAGGGTTGGGGTAAGCTTACGATTAGAGTGCATTTAGGGGTAGGGGTAGGAGTAGGGTTAGGATTAGGGTTACGGTTTGTGGTGGTAGAATCGAGGTTTAGGGTTAGGCTTAGGGTCAGGTTTGCCTTTTGGGTTAGAATCGAGTGCATTCCGGGTTAGAGTTAGTGATGAGATTGATGATTTAGTGTTAGGGATAGAATCGAGCACATTTTGGGTTAGAGTTATGGTTAGAATTCGTTAGAGTTCGGGTTAGGGGTAGGGGTAGGGTAGGGGTTAGAATCACGCGCATTTTTAGTGTTAGGGTTAGGGTTAGTGTTAAGGTTAGAGTTCATTTAGAGGTAGGGGTAGCAGCAGAATTAGGATTTGGGTTAGGGTTAGTGATGGTAGAATCGAGGTTGAGGTTTAGGCTTAGGGTCAGGATTGCATTTTGGATCAGAATCGAGTGTATTTAGGCTTTGGGTTAGTGTTCAAAGTGACGATTTAGTGTTAGGGTTTGAATCGAGCACATTTAGGGTTAGAGTAATGGTTACAATTCAGTGCATTTAGGGTTAGGGTTAGGGTTAGGGTTAGGGTCAGGGTTAAAATCGAGAGCATTTAAGGATAGTGCTAGGGTCGGAGTGAGGTTTAACGTTCGCTTTCGTAGAATCCAGGGTTCGGCTTAAGGTTAGGCTTAGGGTGAGGGTTAGGGTTAGAATCAGGCGCATTTTTAGTGTTCTGGTTTTCGTCAGGGTATGGCTTAGAGTGCATTTAGGGGTAGGGGTAGGAGTAGGGTTAGGATTAGGGTTAAGGTTTGTGTTGGTAAAATCGAGGTTTACGTTTAGCCTTAGGGTCAGGAATGGCTTTTGGGTTAGAATGCAGTGCATTTAGGCTTAGAGATAGTGTTGAAATTGACGATTAAGTTTTAGCGTTAGAATCAAGCACATTTCGGGATAGAGTTATGGTTAGAATTCGTTAGGGTTACGGTTAGTGTTAGGGTTAGGGTTAGAATGAGGCGCAATTTTAGTGTTATGGTTGGGGTGAGGGTATGGCTTAGAGTGCATTTAGGGGTAGTGGTAGGAGTAGGGCTAGGATTAGGGTTAAGGTTTGTGTTGTTAGAATAGAGGTTTAAGGTTAGGCTAATGGTCAGGATTGCCTTTTGGGTTGTAATCGAGTGCATTTAGGGTTAGAGTTAGTGTTGAGATTGACTACTTAGTATTAGGGTTAGAATCGAGCACATTAGGGTTAGAGTTATGGTTAGAATCCAGTGCATTTAGGTTAGGGATAGGGTTAGGATAACGGTTATGTTTAGGGTGAGGGTTAGAATCGAGTCCATTTAAGGATAGTGTTACTGTTAGAGCTAGGTTAGGGTTAGCTTTCTTAGAATCGACGGTTAGGGTTAGGGTTAGGATTAGGGTTCGGGTTGGGGTCAGGGTTGGGTTTAGGGTTAGGGTTAGATGCAAGGGCATATTTATTGTTAAGGTTAGGGTTAGGGTTAGGGTTGGAGGGCATTCAGGTGTAGGAGTAGGAGTAGGGTTAAGATTAGGGTTAGGGTTTTTGTTGGTAGAATTGAGGTTCAGGCTTAGGCTTAGGGTCAGGATTGCCTTTTGGGGTAGAATAGAGTGCATTTAGGGTTACAGTTAGTGTTGAGATTGACGATTTAGTGTTAAGGTTAGAAACGAGCGAATTAGCGTTAGAGTTATGGTTAGAATCTAATGCATTTAGGGTTAGGATTAGGGTTAGGGTTATTAGGGTCAGGGTTTGAATCGAGAGTATTTAAGGATCGTGTTAGTGTTAGAGTTAGGTTTAAGGTTAGCTTTCGTAGAATCGAGGGTTAGGGTTAGGGTTAGGGTTCGGGTTCGGTTTAGAATCGAGCGCATTTTTAGTATTAGGGTTGGGGTAAGCTTACGATTAGAGTGCATTTTGGTCTAGGGGTAGGAGTAGGGTTAGGATTAGGGTTACGGTTTGTGGTAGTAGAATCGAGGTTTAGGGTTAGGCTTAGGGTCAGGATTGCCTTTTGGGTTAGAATCGAGTGCATTCCGGGTTAGAGTTAGTGATGAGATTGATGATTTAGTGTTAGGGTTAGAATCGAGCACATTTAGGGTTAGAGTTATGGTTAGAATTCGTTAGAGTTAGGGGTAGGGGTAGGGGTAGGGTAGGGGTTAGAATCACGCGCATTTTTAGTGTTAGGGTTAGGGTTAGTGTTAAGGTTAGAGTGCATTTAGAGGTAGGGGTAGCAGCAGAATTAGGATTTGGGTTAGGGTTAGTGATGGTAGAATCGAGGTTTAGGTTTAGGCTTAGGGTCAGGATTGCATTTTGGATCAGAATCGAGTGTATTTAGGCTTTGGGTTAGTGTTCAAAGTGACGATTTAGTGTTAGGGTTTGAATCGAGCACATTTAGGGTTACAGTAATGGTTAGAATTCAGTGCATTTAGGGTTAGGGTTAGGGTTAGGGTTAGGGTCAGGGTTAAAATCGAGAGCATTTAAGGATAGTGCTAGGGTCGGAGTTAGGTTTAACGTTCGCTTTCATAGAATCCAGGGTTCGGCTTAAGGTTAGGCTTAGGGTGAGGGTTAGGGTTACAATCGGGCGCATTTTTAGTGTTCTGGTTTTCGTCAGGGTATGGCTTAGAGTGCCTTTAGGGGTAGGGGTAGGAGTAGGGTTAGGACTAGGGTTAAGGTTTGTGTTGGTAAAATCGAGGTTTAGGGTTAGCCTTAGGGTCAGGAATGGCTTTTGGGTTAGAATCCAGTGCATTTAGGCTTAGGGATAGTGTTGAAATTGACGATTTAGTTTTAGCGTTAGAATCAAGCACATTTCGGGATAGAGTTATGGTTAGAATTCGTTAGGGTTACGGTTAGTGTTAGGGTTAGGGGTATGGTTAGAGTGCATTTAGCGGTAGGGGTTGGGGCACGGTTAGCATTAAGGTTAGGGTTAGTGTTGGTAAAATCGAGGTTTAGGGTTAGGCTCAGGGTCAGGATTGCCCTTTGGGTTAGAAGCGAGTGCATTTAGGCTTAAGGTTACTGTCGAGATTGACGAATTAGTGTTAGGGTTAGAATCAAGAACATTACCGTTAGAGTTATGGTTAGAATCCAGTGCATTTAGGGTTAGGCTTAGGCTTAGGGTTACGGTTATGTTTAGGGTGAGGGTTAGAATCGAGTGCATTTAAGGATAGTGTTAGGGTTAGAGTTAGGTTTAGGGTTAGCTTTCGTAGAATCGAGGGTTACGCTTCGGGTTAAGGTTAGTGTTAGGGTTAGGGTTAGAATGAGGCGCAATTTTAGTGTTATGGTTGGGGTTAGGGTATGGCTTAGAGTGCATTTAGGGGTAGGGGTAGGAGTAGGGCTAGGATTAGGGTTAAGGTTTGTGTTGTTAGAATAGAGGTTTAAGGTTAGGCTAATGGTCAGGATTGCCTTTTGGGTTGTAATCGAGTGCATTTAGGGTTAGAGTTAGTGTTGAGATTGACGATTTAGTATTAGGGTTAGAATCGAGCACATTAGGGTTAGAGTTATGGTTAGAATCCAGTGCATTTAGGTTAGGGATAGGGTTAGGATAACGGTTATGTTTAGGGTGAGGGTTAGAATCGAGTCCATTTAAGGATAGTGTTAGGGTTAGAGTTAGGTTAGGGTTAGCTTTCTTAGAATCGACGGTTAGGGTTAGGGTTAGGATTAGGGTTCGGGTTGGGGTCAGGGTCGGGTTTAGGGTTAGGGTTAGAAGTAAGGGCATATTTATTCTTAAGGTTAGGGTTAGGGTTAGGGTTAGAGGGCATTCAGGTGTAGGAGTAGGAGTAGGGTTAGGATTAGGGTTACGGTTTTTGTTGGCAGAATTGAGGTTCAGGCTTAGGCTTAGGGTCAGGATTGCCTTTTGGGTTAGAATCGAGTGCATTTAGGGTTACAGTTAGTGTTGAGATTGACGATTTAGTGTTAAGGTTAGAAACGAGCACATTAGCGTTAGAGTTATGGTTAGAATCTAATGCATTTAGAGTTAGGATTAGGGTTAGGGTTATTAGGGTCAGGGTTTGAATCGAGAGTATTTAAGGATCGTGTTAGTGTTAGAGTTAGGTTTAAGGTTAGCTTTCGTAGAATCGAGGGTTAGGGTTAGGGTTAGGGTTCGGGTTCGGTTTAGAATCGAGCGCATTTTTAGTATTAGGGTTGGGGTAAGCTTACAATTAGAGTGCATTTAGGGGTAGGTGTAGGAGGAGGGTTAGGATTAGGGTTACGATTTGTGGTGGTAGAATCGAGGTTTAGGGTTAGGCTTAGGGTCAGGATTGCCTTTTGGGTTAGAATCGAGTGCATTCCGGGTTAGAGTTAGTGATGAGATTGATGATTTAGTGTTAGGGTTAGAATCGAGCACATTTAGGGTTAGAGTTATGGTTAGAATTCGTTAGAGTTAGGGTTAGGGATAGGGGTAGGGTAGGGGTTAGAATCACGCACATTTTTAGTGTTAGGGTTAGGGTTAGTGTTAAGGTTAGAGTGCATTTAGAGGTAGGGGTAGCAGCAGAATTAGGATTTGGGTTAAGGTTAGTAATGGTAGAATCGAGGTTTAGGTTTAGGCTTAGGGTCAGGATTGCATTTTGGATCAGAATCGAGTGTATTTAGGCTTTGGGTTAGTGTTCAAAGTGACGATTTAGTGTTAGGGTTTGAATCGAGCACATTTAGGGTCAGAGTAATGGTTAGAATTCAGTGCATTTAGGGTTAGGGCTAGGGTTCGGGTTCGGTTTACATTCGAGCGCATTTTTAGTATTAGGGTTGGGGTAAGCTTACGATTAGAGTGCATTTAGGGGTAGGGGTAGGAGTAGGGTTAGGATTAGGGTTACGGTTTGTGGTGGTAGAATCGAGGTTTAGGGTTAGGCTTAGGGTCAGGTTTGCCTTTTGGGTTAGAATCGAGTGCATTCCGGGTTAGAGTTAGTGATGAGATTGATGATTTAGTGTTAGGGATAGAATCGAGCACATTTTGGGTTAGAGTTATGGTTAGAATTCGTTAGAGTTCGGGTTAGGGGTAGGGGTAGGGTAGGGGTTAGAATCACGCGCATTTTTAGTGTTAGGGTTAGGGTTAGTGTTAAGGTTAGAGTTCATTTAGAGGTAGGGGTAGCAGCAGAATTAGGATTTGGGTTAGGGTTAGTGATGGTAGAATCGAGGTTGAGGTTTAGGCTTAGGGTCAGGATTGCATTTTGGATCAGAATCGAGTGTATTTAGGCTTTGGGTTAGTGTTCAAAGTGACGATTTAGTGTTAGGGTTTGAATCGAGCACATTTAGGGTTAGAGTAATGGTTACAATTCAGTGCATTTAGGGTTAGGGTTAGGGTTAGGGTTAGGGTCAGGGTTAAAATCGAGAGCATTTAAGGATAGTGCTAGGGTCGGAGTGAGGTTTAACGTTCGCTTTCGTAGAATCCAGGGTTCGGCTTAAGGTTAGGCTTAGGGTGAGGGTTAGGGTTAGAATCAGGCGCATTTTTAGTGTTCTGGTTTTCGTCAGGGTATGGCTTAGAGTGCATTTAGGGGTAGGGGTAGGAGTAGGGTTAGGATTAGGGTTAAGGTTTGTGTTGGTAAAATCGAGGTTTACGTTTAGCCTTAGGGTCAGGAATGGCTTTTGGGTTAGAATGCAGTGCATTTAGGCTTAGAGATAGTGTTGAAATTGACGATTAAGTTTTAGCGTTAGAATCAAGCACATTTCGGGATAGAGTTATGGTTAGAATTCGTTAGGGTTACGGTTAGTGTTAGGGTTAGGGTTAGAATGAGGCGCAATTTTAGTGTTATGGTTGGGGTGAGGGTATGGCTTAGAGTGCATTTAGGGGTAGTGGTAGGAGTAGGGCTAGGATTAGGGTTAAGGTTTGTGTTGTTAGAATAGAGGTTTAAGGTTAGGCTAATGGTCAGGATTGCCTTTTGGGTTGTAATCGAGTGCATTTAGGGTTAGAGTTAGTGTTGAGATTGACTACTTAGTATTAGGGTTAGAATCGAGCACATTAGGGTTAGAGTTATGGTTAGAATCCAGTGCATTTAGGTTAGGGATAGGGTTGGGATAACGGTTATGTTTAGGGTGAGGGTTAGAATCGAGTCCATTTAAGGATAGTGTTACTGTTAGAGCTAGGTTAGGGTTAGCTTTCTTAGAATCGACGGTTAGGGTTACGGTTAGGATTAGGGTTCGGGTTGGGGTCAGGGTTGGGTTTAGGGTTAGGGTTAGATGCAAGGGCATATTTATTGTTAAGGTTAGGGTTAGGGTTAGGGTTGGAGGGCATTCAGGTGTAGGAGTAGGGTTAAGATTAGGGTTAGGGTTTTTGTTGGTAGAATTGAGGTTCAGGCTTAGGCTTAGGGTCAGGATTGCCTTTTGGGGTAGAATAGAGTGCATTTAGGGTTACAGTTAGTGTTGAGATTGACGATTTAGTGTTAAGGTTAGAAACGAGCACATTGGCGTTAGAGTTATGGTTAGAATCTAATGCATTTAGGGTTAGGATTAGGGTTAGGGTTATTAGGGTCAGGGTTTGAATCGAGAGTATTTAAGGATCGTGTTAGTGTTAGAGTTAGGTTTAAGGTTAGCTTTCGTAGAATCGAGGGTTAGGGTTAGGGTTAGGGTTCGGGTTCGGTTTAGAATCGAGCGCATTTTTAGTATTAGGGTTGGGGTAAGCTTACGATTAGAGTGCATTTTGGTCTAGGGGTAGGAGTAGGGTTAGGATTAGGGTTACGGTTTGTGGTAGTAGAATCGAGGTTTAGGGTTAGGCTTAGGGTCAGGATTGCCTTTTGGGTTAGAATCGAGTGCATTCCGGGTTAGAGTTAGTGATGAGATTGATGATTTAGTGTTAGGGTTAGAATCGAGCACATTTAGGGTTAGAGTTATGGTTAGAATTCGTTAGAGTTAGGGGTAGGGGTAGGGGTAGGGTAGGGGTTAGAATCACGCGCATTTTTAGTGTTAGGGTTAGGGTTAGTGTTAAGGTTAGAGTGCATTTAGAGGTAGGGGTAGCAGCAGAATTAGGATTTGGGTTAGGGTTAGTGATGGTAGAATCGAGGTTTAGATTTAGGCTTAGGGTCAGGATTGCATTTTGGATCAGAATCGAGTGTATTTAGGCTTTGGGTTAGTGTTCAAAGTGACGATTTAGTGTTAGGGTTTGAATCGAGCACATTTAGGGTTAGAGTAATGGTTAGAATTCAGTGCATTTAGGGTTAGGGTTAGGGTTAGGGTTAGGGTCAGGGTTAAAATCGAGAGCATTTAAGGATAGTGCTAGGGTCGGAGTTAGGTTTAACGTTCGCTTTCATAGAATCCAGGGTTCGGCTTAAGGTTAGGCTTAGGGTGAGGGTTAGGGTTAGAATCGGGCGCATTTTTAGTGTTCTGGTTTTCGTCAGGGTATGGCTTAGAGTGCCTTTAGGGGTAGGGGTAGGAGTAGGGTTAGGACTAGGGTTAAGGTTTGTGTTGGTAAAATCGAGGTTTAGGGTTAGCCTTAGGGTCAGGAATGGCTTTTGGGTTAGAATCCAGTGCATTTAGGCTTAGGGATAGTGTTGAAATTGACGATTTAGTTTTAGCGTTAGAATCAAGCACATTTCGGGATAGAGTTATGGTTAGAATTCGTTAGGGTTACGGTTAGTGTTAGGGTTAGGGGTATGGTTAGAGTGCATATAGCGGTAGGGGTTGGGGCACGGTTAGCATTAAAGTTAGGGTTAGTGTTGGTAAAATCGAGGTTTAGGGTTAGGCTCAGGGTCAGGATTGCCCTTTGGGTTAGAAGCGAGTGCATTTAGGCTTAAGGTTACTGTCGAGATTGACGAATTAGTGTTAGGGTTAGAATCAAGAACATTACCGTTAGAGTTATGGTTAGAATCCAGTGCATTTAGGGTTAGGCTTAGGCTTAGGGTTACGGTTATGTTTAGGGTGAGGGTTAGAATCGAGTGCATTTAAGGATAGTGTTAGGGTTAGAGTTAGGTTTAGGGTTAGCTTTCGTAGAATCGAGGGTTAGGCTTCGGGTTAAGGTTAGTGTTAGGGTTAGGGTTAGAATGAGGCGCAATTTTAGTGTTATGGTTGGGGTTAGGGTATGGCTTAGAGTGCATTTAGGGGTAGGGGTAGGAGTAGGGCTAGGATTAGGGTTAAGGTTTGTGTTGGTAAAATCGAGGTTTAGGTTTAGCCTTAGGGTCAGGAATGGCTTTTGGGTTAGAATGCAGTGCATTTAGGCTTAGAGATAGTGTTGAAATTGACGATTAAGTTTTAGCGTTAGAATCAAGCACATTTCGGGATAGAGTTATGGTTAGAATTCGTTAGGGTTACGGTTAGTGTTAGGGTTAGGGTTAGAATGAGGCGCAATTTTAGTGTTATGGTTGGGGTGAGGGTATGGCTTAGAGTGCATTTAGGGGTAGTGGTAGGAGTAGGGCTAGGATTAGGGTTAAGGTTTGTGTTGTTAGAATAGAGGTTTAAGGTTAGGCTAATGGTCAGGATTGCCTTTTGGGTTGTAATCGAGTGCATTTAGGGTTAGAGTTAGTGTTGAGATTGACTACTTAGTATTAGGGTTAGAATCGAGCACATTAGGGTTAGAGTTATGGTTAGAATCCAGTGCATTTAGGTTAGGGATAGGGTTAGGATAACGGTTATGTTGAGGGTGAGGGTTAGAATCGAGTCCATTTAAGGATAGTGTTACTGTTAGAGCTAGGTTAGGGTTAGCTTTCTTAGAATCGACGGTTAGGGTTACGGTTAGGATTAGGGTTCGGGTTGGGGTCAGGGTTGGGTTTAGGGTTAGGGTTAGATGCAAGGGCATATTTATTGTTAAGGTTAGGGTTAGGGTTAGGGTTGGAGGGCATTCAGGTGTAGGAGTAGGAGTAGGGTTAAGATTAGGGTTAGGGTTTTTGTTGGTAGAATTGAGGTTCAGGCTTAGGCTTAGGGTCAGGATTGCCTTTTGGGGTAGAATAGAGTGCATTTAGGGTTACAGTTAGTGTTGAGATTCACGATTTAGTGTTAAGGTTAGAAACGAGCACATTGGCGTTAGAGTTATGGTTAGAATCTAATGCATTTAGGGTTAGGATTAGGGTTAGGGTTATTAGGGTCAGGGTTTGAATCGAGAGTATTTAAGGATCGTGTTAGTGTTAGAGTTAGGTTTAAGGTTAGCTTTCGTAGAATCGAGGGTTAGGGTTAGGGTTAGGGTTCGGGTTCGGTTTAGAATCGAGCGCATTTTTAGTATTAGGGTTGGGGTAAGCTTACGATTAGAGTGCATTTTGGTCTAGGGGTAGGAGTAGGGTTAGGATTAGGGTTACGGTTTGTGGTAGTAGAATCGAGGTTTAGGGTTAGGCTTAGGGTCAGGATTGCCTTTTGGGTTAGAATCGAGTGCATTCCGGGTTAGAGTTAGTGATGAGATTGATGATTTAGTGTTAGGGTTAGAATCGAGCACATTTAGGGTTAGAGTTATGGTTAGAATTCGTTAGAGTTAGGGGTAGGGGTAGGGGTAGGGTAGGGGTTAGAATCACGCGCATTTTTAGTGTTAGGGTTAGGGTTAGTGTTAAGGTTAGAGTGCATTTAGAGGTAGGGGTAGCAGCAGAATTAGGATTTGGGTTAGGGTTAGTGATGGTAGAATCGAGGTTTAGGTTTAGGCTTAGGGTCAGGATTGCATTTTGGATCAGAATCGAGTGTATTTAGGCTTTGGGTTAGTGTTCAAAGTGACGATTTAGTGTTAGGGTTTGAATCGAGCACATTTAGGGTTAGAGTAATGGTTAGAATTCAGTGCATTTAGGGTTAGGGTTAGGGTTAGGGTTAGGGTCAGGGTTAAAATCGAGAGCATTTAAGGATAGTGCTAGGGTCGGAGTTAGGTTTAACGTTCGCTTTCATAGAATCCAGGGTTCGGCTTAAGGTTAGGCTTAGGGTGAGGGTTAGGGTTAGAATCGGGCGCATTTTTAGTGTTCTGGTTTTCGTCAGGGTATGGCTTAGAGTGCCTTTAGGGGTAGGGGTAGGAGTAGGGTTAGGACTAGGGTTAAGGTTTGTGTTGGTAAAATCGAGGTTTAGGGTTAGCCTTAGGGTCAGGAATGGCTTTTGGGTTAGAATCCAGTGCATTTAGGCTTAGGGATAGTGTTGAAATTGACGATTTAGTTTTAGCGTTAGAATCAAGCACATTTCGGGATAGAGTTATGGTTAGAATTCGTTAGGGTTACGGTTAGTGTTAGGGTTAGGGGTATGGTTAGAGTGCATATAGCGGTAGGGGTTGGGGCACGGTTAGCATTAAAGTTAGGGTTAGTGTTGGTAAAATCGAGGTTTAGGGTTAGGCTCAGGGTCAGGATTGCCCTTTGGGTTAGAAGCGAGTGCATTTAGGCTTAAGGTTACTGTCGAGATTGACGAATTAGTGTTAGGGTTAGAATCAAGAACATTACCGTTAGAGTTATGGTTAGAATCCAGTGCATTTAGGGTTAGGCTTAGGCTTAGGGTTACGGTTATGTTTAGGGTGAGGGTTAGAATCGAGTGCATTTAAGGATAGTGTTAGGGTTAGAGTTAGGTTTAGGGTTAGCTTTCGTAGAATCGAGGGTTAGGCTTCGGGTTAAGGTTAGTGTTAGGGTTAGGGTTAGAATGAGGCGCAATTTTAGTGTTATGGTTGGGGTTAGGGTATGGCTTAGAGTGCATTTAGGGGTAGGGGTAGGAGTAGGGCTAGGATTAGGGTTAAGGTTTGTGTTGGTAAAATCGAGGTTTAGGTTTAGCCTTAGGGTCAGGAATGGCTTTTGGGTTAGAATGCAGTGCATTTAGGCTTAGAGATAGTGTTGAAATTGACGATTAAGTTTTAGCGTTAGAATCAAGCACATTTCGGGATAGAGTTATGGTTAGAATTCGTTAGGGTTACGGTTAGTGTTAGGGTTAGGGTTAGAATGAGGCGCAATTTTAGTGTTATGGTTGGGGTGAGGGTATGGCTTAGAGTGCATTTAGGGGTAGTGGTAGGAGTAGGGCTAGGATTAGGGTTAAGGTTTGTGTTGTTAGAATAGAGGTTTAAGGTTAGGCTAATGGTCAGGATTGCCTTTTGGGTTGTAATCGAGTGCATTTAGGGTTAGAGTTAGTGTTGAGATTGACTACTTAGTATTAGGGTTAGAATCGAGCACATTAGGGTTAGAGTTATGGTTAGAATCCAGTGCATTTAGGTTAGGGATAGGGTTAGGATAACGGTTATGTTGAGGGTGAGGGTTAGAATCGAGTCCATTTAAGGATAGTGTTACTGTTAGAGCTAGGTTAGGGTTAGCTTTCTTAGAATCGACGGTTAGGGTTACGGTTAGGATTAGGGTTCGGGTTGGGGTCAGGGTTGGGTTTAGGGTTAGGGTTAGATGCAAGGGCATATTTATTGTTAAGGTTAGGGTTAGGGTTAGGGTTGGAGGGCATTCAGGTGTAGGAGTAGGAGTAGGGTTAAGATTAGGGTTAGGGTTTTTGTTGGTAGAATTGAGGTTCAGGCTTAGGCTTAGGGTCAGGATTGCCTTTTGGGGTAGAATAGAGTGCATTTAGGGTTACAGTTAGTGTTGAGATTCACGATTTAGTGTTAAGGTTAGAAACGAGCACATTGGCGTTAGAGTTATGGTTAGAATCTAATGCATTTAGGGTTAGGATTAGGGTTAGGGTTATTAGGGTCAGGGTTTGAATCGAGAGTATTTAAGGATCGTGTTAGTGTTAGAGTTAGGTTTAAGGTTAGCTTTCGTAGAATCGAGGGTTAGGGTTAGGGTTAGGGTTCGGGTTCGGTTTAGAATCGAGCGCATTTTTAGTATTAGGGTTGGGGTAAGCTTACGATTAGAGTGCATTTTGGTCTAGGGGTAGGAGTAGGGTTAGGATTAGGGTTACGGTTTGTGGTAGTAGAATCGAGGTTTAGGGTTAGGCTTAGGGTCAGGATTGCCTTTTGGGTTAGAATCGAGTGCATTCCGGGTTAGAGTTAGTGATGAGATTGATGATTTAGTGTTAGGGTTAGAATCGAGCACATTTAGGGTTAGAGTTATGGTTAGAATTCGTTAGAGTTAGGGGTAGGGGTAGGGGTAGGGTAGGGGTTAGAATCACGCGCATTTTTAGTGTTAGGGTTAGGGTTAGTGTTAAGGTTAGAGTGCATTTAGAGGTAGGGGTAGCAGCAGAATTAGGATTTGGGTTAGGGTTAGTGATGGTAGAATCGAGGTTTAGGTTTAGGCTTAGGGTCAGGATTGCATTTTGGATCAGAATCGAGTGTATTTAGGCTTTGGGTTAGTGTTCAAAGTGACGATTTAGTGTTAGGGTTTGAATCGAGCACATTTAGGGTTAGAGTAATGGTTAGAATTCAGTGCATTTAGGGTTAGGGTTAGGGTTAGGGTTAGGGTCAGGGTTAAAATCGAGAGCATTTAAGGATAGTGCTAGGGTCGGAGTTAGGTTTAACGTTCGCTTTCATAGAATCCAGGGTTCGGCTTAAGGTTAGGCTTAGGGTGAGGGTTAGGGTTAGAATCGGGCGCATTTTTAGTGTTCTGGTTTTCGTCAGGGTATGGCTTAGAGTGCCTTTAGGGGTAGGGGTAGGAGTAGGGTTAGGACTAGGGTTAAGGTTTGTGTTGGTAAAATCGAGGTTTAGGGTTAGCCTTAGGGTCAGGAATGGCTTTTGGGTTAGAATCCAGTGCATTTAGGCTTAGGGATAGTGTTGAAATTGACGATTTAGTTTTAGCGTTAGAATCAAGCACATTTCGGGATAGAGTTATGGTTAGAATTCGTTAGGGTTACGGTTAGTGTTAGGGTTAGGGGTATGGTTAGAGTGCATTTAGCGGTAGGGGTTGGGGCACGGTTAGCATTAAAGTTAGGGTTAGTGTTGGTAAAATCGAGGTTTAGGGTTAGGCTCAGGGTCAGGATTGCCCTTTGGGTTAGAAGCGAGTGCATTTAGGCTTAAGGTTACTGTCGAGATTGACGAATTAGTGTTAGGGTTAGAATCAAGAACATTACCGTTAGAGTTATGGTTAGAATCCAGTGCATTTAGGGTTAGGCTTAGGCTTAGGGTTACGGTTATGTTTAGGGTGAGGGTTAGAATCGAGTGCATTTAAGGATAGTGTTAGGGTTAGAGTTAGGTTTGGGGTTAGCTTTCGTAGAATCGAGGGTTAGGCTTCGGGTTAGGGTTAGGGTTAGAATGAGGCGCAACTTTAGTGTTATGGTTGGGGTTAGGGTATGGCTTAGAGTGCATTTAGGGGTAGGGGTAGGAGTAGGGCTAGGATTAGGGTTAAGGTTTGTGTTGGTAAAATCGAGGTTTAGGTTTAGCCTTAGGGTCAGGAATGGCTTTTGGGTTAGAATGCAGTGCATTTAGGCTTAGAGATAGTGTTGAAATTGACGATTAAGTTTTAGCGTTAGAATCAAGCACATTTCGGGATAGAGTTATGGTTAGAATTCGTTAGGGTTACGGGTAGTGTTAGGGTTAGGGTTAGAATGAGGCGCAATTTTAGTGTTATGGTTGGGGTGAGGGTATGGCTTAGAGTGCATTTAGGGGTAGTGGTAGGAGTAGGGCTAGGATTAGGGTTAAGGTTTGTGTTGTTAGAATAGAGGTTTAAGGTTAGGCTAATGGTCAGGATTGCCTTTTGGGTTGTAATCGAGTGCATTTAGGGTTAGAGTTAGTGTTGAGATTGACTACTTAGTATTAGGGTTAGAATCGAGCACATTAGGGTTAGAGTTATGGTTAGAATCCAGTGCATTTAGGTTAGGGATAGGGTTAGGATAACGGTTATGTTTAGGGTGAGGGTTAGAATCGAGTCCATTTAAGGATAGTGTTACTGTTAGAGCTAGGTTAGGGTTAGCTTTCTTAGAATCGACGGTTAGGGTTACGGTTAGGATTAGGGTTCGGGTTGGGGTCAGGGTTGGGTTTAGGGTTAGGGTTAGATGCAAGGGCATATTTATTGTTAAGGTTAGGGTTAGGGTTAGGGTTGGAGGGCATTCAGGTGTAGGAGTAGGGTTAAGATTAGGGTTAGGGTTTTTGTTGGTAGAATTGAGGTTCAGGCTTAGGCTTAGGGTCAGGATTGCCTTTTGGGGTAGAATAGAGTGCATTTAGGGTTACAGTTAGTGTTGAGATTGACGATTTAGTGTTAAGGTTAGAAACGAGCACATTGGCGTTAGAGTTATGGTTAGAATCTAATGCATTTAGGGTTAGGATTAGGGTTAGGGTTATTAGGGTCAGGGTTTGAATCGAGAGTATTTAAGGATCGTGTTAGTGTTAGAGTTAGGTTTAAGGTTAGCTTTCGTAGAATCGAGGGTTAGGGTTAGGGTTAGGGTTCGGGTTCGGTTTAGAATCGAGCGCATTTTTAGTATTAGGGTTAGGGTAAGCTTACGATTAGAGTGCATTTTGGTCTAGGGGTAGGAGTAGGGTTAGGATTAGGGTTACGGTTTGTGGTAGTAGAATCGAGGTTTAGGGTTAGGCTTAGGGTCAGGATTGCCTTTTGGGTTAGAATCGAGTGCATTCCGGGTTAGAGTTAGTGATGAGATTGATGATTTAGTGTTAGGGTTAGAATCGAGCACATTTAGGGTTAGAGTTATGGTTAGAATTCGTTAGAGTTAGGGGTAGGGGTAGGGGTAGGGTAGGGGTTAGAATCACGCGCATTTTTAGTGTTAGGGTTAGGGTTAGTGTTAAGGTTAGAGTGCATTTAGAGGTAGGGGTAGCAGCAGAATTAGGATTTGGGTTAGGGTTAGTGATGGTAGAATCGAGGTTGAGGTTTAGGCTTAGGGTCAGGATTGCATTATGGATCAGAATCGAGTGTATTTAGGCTTTGGGTTAGTGTTCAAAGTGACGATTTAGTGTTAGGGTTTGAATCGAGCACATTTAGGGTTAGAGTAATGGTTAGAATTCAGTGCATTTAGGGTTAGGGTTAGGCTTAGGGTTAGGGTCAGGGTTAAAATCGAGAGCATTTCAGGATAGTGCTAGGGTCGGAGTTAGGTTTAACGTTCGCTTTCATAGAATCCAGGGTTCGGCTTAAGGTTAGGCTTAGGGTGAGGGTTAGGGTTAGAATCGGGCGCATTTTTAGTGTTCTGGTTTTCGTCAGGGTATGGCTTAGAGTGCCTTTAGGGGTAGGGGTAGGAGTAGGGTTAGGACTAGGGTTAAGGTTTGTGTTGGTAAAATCGAGGTTTAGGGTTAGCCTTAGGGTCAGGAATGGCTTTTGGGTTAGAATCCAGTGCATTTAGGCTTAGGGATAGTGTTGAAATTGACGATTTAGTTTTAGCGTTAGAATCAAGCACATTTCGGGATAGAGTTATGGTTAGAATTCGTTAGGGTTACGGTTAGTGTTAGTGTTAGGGGTGTGGTTAGAGTGCATTTAGCGGTAGGGGTTGGGGCATGGTTAGCATTAAGGTTAGGGTTAGTGTTGGTAAAATCGAGGTTTAGGGTTAGGCTCAGGGTCAGGATTGCCCTTTGGGTTAGAAGCGAGTGCATTTAGGCTTAAGGTTACTGTCGAGATTGACGAATTAGTGTTAGGGTTAGAATCAAGAACATTACCGTTAGAGTTATGGTTAGAATCCAGTGCATTTAGGGTTAGGCTTAGGCTTAGGGTTACGGTTATGTTTAGGGTGAGGGTTAGAATCGAGTGCATTTAAGGATAGTGTTAGGGTTGGAGTTAGGTTTAGGGTTAGCTTTCGTAGAAGCGAGGGTTACGCTTCGGGTTAAGGTTAGTGTTAGGGTTAGGGTTAGAATGAGGCGCAATTTTAGTGTTATGGTTGGGGTTAGGGTATGGCTTAGAGTGCATTTAGGGGTAGGGGTAGGAGTAGGGCTAGGATTAGGGTTAAGGTTTGTGTTGTTAGAATAGAGGTTTAAGGTTAGGCTAATGGTCAGGATTGCCTTTTGGGTTGTAATCGAGTGCATTTAGGGTTAGAGTTAGTGTTGAGATTGACGATTTAGTATTAGGGTTAGAATCGAGCACATTAGGGTTAGAGTTATGGTTAGAATCCAGTGCATTTAGGTTAGGGATAGGGTTAGGATAACGGTTATGTTTAGGGTGAGGGTTAGAATCGAGTCCATTTAAGGATAGTGTTAGGGTTAGAGTTAGGTTAGGGTTAGCTTTCTTAGAATCGACGGTTAGGGTTAGGGTTAGGATTAGGGTTCTGGTTGGGGTCAGGGTCGGGTTTAGGGTTAGGGTTAGAAGTAAGGGCATATTTATTCTTAAGGTTAGGGTTAGGGTTAGGGTTAGAGGGCATTCAGGTGTAGGAGTAGGAGTAGGGTTAGGATTAGGGTTACGGTTTTTGTTGGCAGAATTGAGGTTCAGGCTTAGGCTTAGGGTCAGGATTGCCTTTTGGGTTAGAATCGAGTGCATTTAGGGTTACAGTTAGTGTTGAGATTGACGATTTAGTGTTAAGGTTAGAAACGAGCACATTAGCGTTAGAGTTATGGTTAGAATCTAATGCATTTAGAGTTAGGATTAGGGTTAGGGTTATTAGGGTCAGGGTTTGAATCGAGAGTATTTAAGGATCGTGTTAGTGTTAGAGTTAGGTTTAAGGTTAGCTTTCGTAGAATCGAGGGTTAGGGTTAGGGTTAGGGTTCGGGTTCGGTTTAGAATCGAGCGCATTTTTAGTATTAGGGTTGGGGTAAGCTTACAATTAGAGTGCATTTAGGGGTAGGCGTAGGAGGAGGGTTAGGATTAGGGTTACGATTTGTGGTGGTAGAATCGAGGTTTAGGGTTAGGCTTAGGGTCAGGATTGCCTTTTGGGTTAGAATCGAGTGCATTCCGGGTTAGAGTTAGTGATGAGATTGATGATTTAGTGTTAGGGTTAGAATCGAGCACATTTAGGGTTAGAGTTATGGTTAGAATTCGTTAGAGTTAGGGTTAGGGATAGGGGTAGGGTAGGGGTTAGAATCACGCGCATTTTTAGTGTTAGGGTTAGGGTTAGTGTTAAGGTTAGAGTGCATTTAGAGGTAGGGGTAGCAGCAGAATTAGGATTTGGGTTAGGGTTAGTGATGGTAGAATCGAGGTTTAGGTTTAGGCTTAGGGTCAGGATTGCATTTTGGATCAGAATCGAGTGTATTTAGGCTTTGGGTTAGTGTTCAAAGTGACGATTTAGTGTTAGGGTTTGAATCGAGCACATTTAGGGTCAGAGTAATGGTTAGAATTCAGTGCATTTAGGGTTAGGGTTAGGGTTCGGGTTCGGTTTAGAATCGAGCGCATTTTTAGTATTAGGGTTGGGGTAAGCTTACGATTAGAGTGCATTTAGGGGTAGGGGTAGGAGTAGGGTTAGGATTAGGGTTACGGTTTGTGGTGGTAGAATCGAGGTTTAGGGTTAGGCTTAGGGTCAGGTTTGCCTTTTGGGTTAGAATCGAGTGCATTCCGGGTTAGAGTTAGTGATGAGATTGATGATTTAGTGTTAGGGATAGAATCGAGCACATTTAGGGTTAGAGTTATGGTTAGAATTCGTTAGAGTTCGGGTTAGGGGTAGGGGTAGGGTAGGGGTTAGAATCACGCGCATTTTTAGTGTTAGGGTTAGGGTTAGTGTTAAGGTTAGAGTTCATTTAGAGGTAGGGGTAGCAGCAGAATTAGGATTTGGGTTAGGGTTAGTGATGGTAGAATCGAGGTTTAGGTTTAGGCTTAGGGTCAGGATTGCATTTTGGATCAGAATCGAGTGTATTTAGGCTTTGGGTTAGTGTTCAAAGTGACGATTTAGTGTTAGGGTTTGAATCGAGCACATTTAGGGTCAGAGTAATGGTTAGAATTCAGTGCATTTAGGGTTAGGGTTAGGGTTCGGGTTCGGTTTAGAATCGAGCGCATTTTTAGTATTAGGGTTGGGGTAAGCTTACGATTAGAGTGCATTTAGGGGTAGGGGTAGGAGTAGGGTTAGGATTAGGGTTACGGTTTGTGGTGGTAGAATCGAGGTTTAGGGTTAGGCTTAGGGTCAGGTTTGCCTTTTGGGTTAGAATCGAGTGCATTCCGGGTTAGAGTTAGTGATGAGATTGATGATTTAGTGTTAGGGATAGAATCGAGCACATTTAGGGTTAGAGTTATGGTTAGAATTCGTTAGAGTTCGGGTTAGGGGTAGGGGTAGGGTAGGGGTTAGAATCACGCGCATTTTTAGTGTTAGGGTTAGGGTTAGTGTTAAGGTTAGAGTTCATTTAGAGGTAGGGGTAGCAGCAGAATTAGGATTTGGGTTAGGGTTAGTGATGGTAGAATCGAGGTTGAGGTTTAGGCTTAGGGTCAGGATTGCATTTTGGATCAGAATCGAGTGTATTTAGGCTTTGGGTTAGTGTTCAAAGTGACGATTTAGTGTTAGGGTTTGAATCGAGCACATTTAGGGTTAGAGTAATGGTTAGAATTCAGTGCATTTAGGGTTAGGGTTAGGGTTAGGGTTAGGGTCAGGGTTAAAATCGAGAGCATTTAAGGATAGTGCTAGGGTCGGAGTGAGGTTTAACGTTCGCTTTCGTAGAATCCAGGGTTCGGCTTAAGGTTAGGCTTAGGGTGAGGGTTAGGGTTAGAATCAGGCGCATTTTTAGTGTTCTGGTTTTCGTCAGGGTATGGCTTAGAGTGCATTTAGGGGTAGGGGTAGGAGTAGGGTTAGGATTAGGGTTAAGGTTTGTGTTGGTAAAATCGAGGTTTAGGTTTAGCCTTAGGGTCAGGAATGGCTTTTGGGTTAGAATGCAGTGCATTTAGGCTTAGAGATAGTGTTGAAATTGACGATTAAGTTTTAGCGTTAGAATCAAGCACATTTCGGGATAGAGTTATGGTTAGAATTCGTTAGGGTTACGGTTAGTGTTAGGGTTAGGGTTAGAATGAGGCGCAATTTTAGTGTTATGGTTGGGGTGAGGGTATGGCTTAGAGTGCATTTAGGGGTAGTGGTAGGAGTAGGGCTAGGATTAGGGTTAAGGTTTGTGTTGTTAGAATAGAGGTTTAAGGTTAGGCTAATGGTCAGGATTGCCTTTTGGGTTGTAATCGAGTGCATTTAGGGTTAGAGTTAGTGTTGAGATTGACTACTTAGTATTAGGGTTAGAATCGAGCACATTAGGGTTAGAGTTATGGTTAGAATCCAGTGCATTTAGGTTGGGGATAGGGTTAGGATAACGGTTATGTTTAGGGTGAGGGTTAGAATCGAGTCCATTTAAGGATAGTGTTACTGTTAGAGCTAGGTTAGGGTTAGCTTTCTTAGAATCGACGGTTAGGGTTACGGTTAGGATTAGGGTTCGGGTTGGGGTCAGGGTTGGGTTTAGGGTTAGGGTTAGATGCAAGGGCATATTTATTGTTAAGGTTAGGGTTAGGGTTAGGGTTGGAGGGCATTCAGGTGTAGGAGTAGGAGTAGGGTTAAGATTAGGGTTAGGGTTTTTGTTGGTAGAATTGAGGTTCAGGCTTAGGCTTAGGGTCAGGATTGCCTTTTGGGGTAGAATAGAGTGCATTTAGGGTTACAGTTAGTGTTGAGATTGACGATTTAGTGTTAAGGTTAGAAACGAGCACATTGGCGTTAGACGTATGGTTAGAATCTAATGCATTTAGGGTTAGGATTAGGGTTAGGGTTATTAGGGTCAGGGTTTGAATCGAAAGTATTTAAGGATCGTGTTAGTGTTAGAGTTAGGTTTAAGGTTAGCTTTCGTAGAATCGAGGGTTAGGGTTAGGGTTAGGGTTCGGGTTCGGTTTAGAATCGAGCGCATTTTTAGTATTAGTGTTGGGGTAAGCTTACGATTAGAGTGCATTTTGGTCTAGGGGTAGGAGTAGGGTTAGGATTAGGGTTACGGTTTGTGGTAGTAGAATCGAGGTTTAGGGTTAGGCTTAGGGTCAGGATTGCCTTTTGGGTTAGAATCGAGTGCATTCCGGGTTAGAGTTAGTGATGAGATTGATGATTTAGTGTTAGGGTTAGAATCGAGCACATTTAGGGTTAGAGTTATAGTTAGAATTCGTTAGAGTTAGGGTTAGGGATAGGGGTAGGGTAGGGGTTAGAATCACGCACATTTTTAGTGTTAGGGTTAGGGTTAGTGTTAAGGTTAGAGTGCATTTAGAGGTAGGGGTAGCAGCAGAATTAGGATTTGGGTTAGGGTTAGTGATGGTAGAATCGAGGTTTAGGTTTAGGCTTAGGGTCAGGATTGCATTTTGGATCAGAATCGAGTGCATTTAGGCTTTGGGTTAGTGTTCAAAGTGACGATTTAGTGTTAGGGTTTGAATCGAGCACATTTAGGGTTAGAGTAATGGTTAGAATTCAGTGCATTTAGGGTTAGGGTTAGGGTTCGGGTTCGGTTTAGAATCGAGCGCATTTTTAGTATTAGGGTTGGGGTAAGCTTACGATTAGAGTGCATTTAGGGGTAGGGGTAGGAGTAGGGTTAGGATTAGGGTTACGGTTTGTGGTGGTAGAATCGAGGTTTAGGGTTAGGCTTAGGGTCAGGTTTGCCTTTTGGGTTAGAATCGAGTGCATTCCGGGTTAGAGTTAGTGATGAGATTGATGATTTAGTGTTAGGGATAGAATCGAGCACATTTAGGGTTAGAGTTATGGTTAGAATTCGTTAGAGTTCGGGTTAGGGGTAGGGGTAGGGTAGGGGTTAGAATCACGCACATTTTTAGTGTTAGGGTTAGGGTTAGTGTTAAGGTTAGAGTGCATTTAGAGGTAGGGGTAGCAGCAGAATTAGGATTTGGGTTAGGGTTAGTGATGGTAGAATCGAGGTTGAGGTTTAGGCTTAGGGTCAGGATTGCATTTTGGATCAGAATCGAGTGTATTTAGGCTTTGGGTTAGTGTTCAAAGTGACGATTTAGTGTTAGGGTTTGAATCGAGCACATTTAGGGTTAGAGTAATGGTTGCAATTCAGTGCATTTAGGGTTAGGGTTAGGGTTAGGGTTAGGGTCAGGGTTAAAATCGAGAGCATTTAAGGATAGTGCTAGGGTCGGAGTGAGGTTTAACGTTCGCTTTCGTAGAATCCAGGGTTCGGCTTAAGGTTAGGCTTAGGGTGAGGGTTAGGGTTAGAATCAGGCGCATTTTTAGTGTTCTGGTTTTCGTCAGGGTATGGCTTAGAGTGCATTTAGGGGTAGGGGTAGGAGTAGGGTTAGGATTAGGGTTAAGGTTTGTGTTGGTAAAATCGAGGTTTACGTTTAGCCTTAGGGTCAGGAATGGCTTTTGGGTTAGAATGCAGTGCATTTAGGCTTAGAGATAGTGTTGAAATTTACGATTAAGTTTTAGCGTTAGAATCAAGCACATTTCGGGATAGAGTTATGGTTAGAATTCCTTAGGGTTACGGTTAGTGTTAGGGTTAGGGTTAGAATGAGGCGCAATTTTAGTGTTATGGTTGGGGTGAGGGTATGGCTTAGAGTGCATTTAGGGGTAGTGGTAGGAGTAGGGCTAGGATTAGGGTTAAGGTTTGTGTTGTTAGAATAGAGGTTTAAGGTTAGGCTAATGGTCAGGATTGCCTTTTGGGTTGTAATCGAGTGCATTTAGGGTTTGAGTTAGTGTTGAGATTGACGATTTAGTATTAGGGTTAGAATCGAGCACATTAGGGTTAGAGTTATGGTTAGAATCCAGTGCATTTAGGTTAGGGATAGGGTTAGGATAACGGTTATGTTTAGGGTGAGGGTTAGAATCGAGTCCATTTAAGGATAGTGTTAGGGTTAGAGTTAGGTTAGGGTTAGCTTTCTTAGAATCGACGGTTAGGGTTAGGGTTAGGATTAGGGTTCGGGTTGGGGTCAGGGTTGGGTTTAGGGTTAGGGTTACAAGTAAGGGCATATTTATTCTTAAGGTTAGGGTTAGGGTTAGGGTTAGAGGGCATTCAGGTGTAGGAGTAGGAGTAGGGTTAGGATTAGGGTTACGGTTTTTGTTGGCAGAATTGAAGTTCAGGCTTAGGCTTAGGGTCAGGATTGCCTTTTGGGTTAGAATTGAGTGCATTTAGGGTTACAGTTAGTGTTGAGATTGACGATTTAGTGTTAAGGTTAGAAACGAGCACATTAGCGTTAGAGTTATGGTTAGAATCTAATGCATTTAGAGTTAGGATTAGGGTTAGGGTTATTAGGGTCAGGGTTTGAATCGAGAGTATTTAAGGATCGTGTTAGTGTTAGAGTTAGGTTTAAGGTTAGCTTTCGTAGAATCGAGGGTTAGGGTTAGGGTTAGGGTTCGGGTTCGGTTTAGAATCGAGCGCATTTTTAGTATTAGGGTTGGGGTAAGCTTACAATTAGAGTGCATTTAGGGGTAGGGGTAGGAGTAGGGTTAGGATTAGGGTTACGATTTGTGGTGGTAGAATCGAGGTTTAGGGTTAGGCTTAGGGTCAGGATTGCCTTTTGGGTTAGAATCGAGTGCATTCCGGGTTAGAGTTAGTGATGAGATTGATGATTTAGTGTTAGGGTTAGAATCGAGCACATTTAGGGTTAGAGTTATGGTTAGAATTCGTTAGAGTTAGGGTTAGGGATAGGGGTAGGGTAGGGGTTAGAATCACGCGCATTTTTAGTGTTAGGGTTAGGGTTAGTGTTAAGGTTAGAGTGCATTTAGAGGTAGGGGTAGCAGCAGAATTAGGATTTGGGTTAGGGTTAGTGATGGTAGAATCGAGGTTGAGGTTTAGGCTTAGGGTCAGGATTGCATTTTGGATCAGAATCGAGTGTATTTAGGCTTTGGGTTAGTGTTCAAAGTGACGATTTAGTGTTAGGGTTTGAATCGAGCACATTTAGGGTTAGAGTAATGGTTACAATTCAGTGCATTTAGGGTTAGGGTTAGGGTTAGGGTTAGGGTCAGGGTTAAAATCGAGAGCATTTAAGGATAGTGCTAGGGTCGGAGTGAGGTTTAACGTTCGCTTTCGTAGAATCCAGGGTTCGGCTTAAGGTTAGGCTTAGGGTGAGGGTTAGGGTTAGAATCAGGCGCATTTTTAGTGTTCTGGTTTTCGTCAGGGTATGGCTTAGAGTGCATTTAGGGGTAGGGGTAGGAGTAGGGTTAGGATTAGGGTTAAGGTTTGTGTTGGTAAAATCGAGGTTTAGGTTTAGCCTTAGGGTCAGGAATGGCTTTTGGGTTAGAATGCAGTGCATTTAGGCTTAGAGATAGTGTTGAAATTGACGATTAAGTTTTAGCGTTAGAATCAAGCACATTTCGGGATAGAGTTATGGTTAGAATTCGTTAGGGTTACGGTTAGTGTTAAGGTTAGGGTTAGAATGAGGCGCAATTTTAGTGTTATGGTTGGGGTGAGGGTATGGCTTAGAGTGCATTTAGGGGTAGTGGTAGGAGTAGGGCTAGGATTAGGGTTAAGGTTTGTGTTGTTAGAATAGAGGTTTAAGGTTAGGCTAATGGTCAGGATTGCCTTTTGGGTTGTAATCGAGTGCATTTAGGGTTAGAGTTAGTGTTGAGATTGACTACTTAGTATTAGGGTTAGAATCGAGCACATTAGGGTTAGAGTTATGGTTAGAATCCAGTGCATTTAGGTTGGGGATAGGGTTAGGATAACGGTTATGTTTAGGGTGAGGGTTAGAATCGAGTCCATTTAAGGATAGTGTTACTGTTAGAGCTAGGTTAGGGTTAGCTTTCTTAGAATCGACGGTTAGGGTTACGGTTAGGATTAGGGTTCGGGTTGGGGTCAGGGTTGGGTTTAGGGTTAGGGTTAGATGCAAGGGCATATTTATTGTTAAGGTTAGGGTTAGGGTTAGGGTTGGAGGGCATTCAGGTGTAGGAGTAGGAGTAGGGTTAAGATTAGGGTTAGGGTTTTTGTTGGTAGAATTGAGGTTCAGGCTTAGGCTTAGGGTCAGGATTGCCTTTTGGGGTAGAATAGAGTGCATTTAGGGTTACAGTTAGTGTTGAGATTGACGATTTAGTGTTAAGGTTAGAAACGAGCACATTGGCGTTAGACGTATGGTTAGAATCTAATGCATTTAGGGTTAGGATTAGGGTTAGGGTTATTAGGGTCAGGGTTTGAATCGAAAGTATTTAAGGATCGTGTTAGTGTTAGAGTTAGGTTTAAGGTTAGCTTTCGTAGAATCGAGGGTTAGGGTTAGGGTTAGGGTTCGGGTTCGGTTTAGAATCGAGCGCATTTTTAGTATTAGTGTTGGGGTAAGCTTACGATTAGAGTGCATTTTGGTCTAGGGGTAGGAGTAGGGTTAGGATTAGGGTTACGGTTTGTGGTAGTAGAATCGAGGTTTAGGGTTAGGCTTAGGGTCAGGATTGCCTTTTGGGTTAGAATCGAGTGCATTCCGGGTTAGAGTTAGTGATGAGATTGATGATTTAGTGTTAGGGTTAGAATCGAGCACATTTAGGGTTAGAGTTATAGTTAGAATTCGTTAGAGTTAGGGTTAGGGATAGGGGTAGGGTAGGGGTTAGAATCACGCACATTTTTAGTGTTAGGGTTAGGGTTAGTGTTAAGGTTAGAGTGCATTTAGAGGTAGGGGTAGCAGCAGAATTAGGATTTGGGTTAGGGTTAGTGATGGTAGAATCGAGGTTTAGGTTTAGGCTTAGGGTCAGGATTGCATTTTGGATCAGAATCGAGTGCATTTAGGCTTTGGGTTAGTGTTCAAAGTGACGATTTAGTGTTAGGGTTTGAATCGAGCACATTTAGGGTTAGAGTAATGGTTAGAATTCAGTGCATTTAGGGTTAGGGTTAGGGTTCGGGTTCGGTTTAGAATCGAGCGCATTTTTAGTATTAGGGTTGGGGTAAGCTTACGATTAGAGTGCATTTAGGGGTAGGGGTAGGAGTAGGGTTAGGATTAGGGTTACGGTTTGTGGTGGTAGAATCGAGGTTTAGGGTTAGGCTTAGGGTCAGGTTTGCCTTTTGGGTTAGAATCGAGTGCATTCCGGGTTAGAGTTAGTGATGAGATTGATGATTTAGTGTTAGGGATAGAATCGAGCACATTTAGGGTTAGAGTTATGGTTAGAATTCGTTAGAGTTCGGGTTAGGGGTAGGGGTAGGGTAGGGGTTAGAATCACGCACATTTTTAGTGTTAGGGTTAGGGTTAGTGTTAAGGTTAGAGTGCATTTAGAGGTAGGGGTAGCAGCAGAATTAGGATTTGGGTTAGGGTTAGTGATGGTAGAATCGAGGTTGAGGTTTAGGCTTAGGGTCAGGATTGCATTTTGGATCAGAATCGAGTGTATTTAGGCTTTGGGTTAGTGTTCAAAGTGACGATTTAGTGTTAGGGTTTGAATCGAGCACATTTAGGGTTAGAGTAATGGTTGCAATTCAGTGCATTTAGGGTTAGGGTTAGGGTTAGGGTTAGGGTCAGGGTTAAAATCGAGAGCATTTAAGGATAGTGCTAGGGTCGGAGTGAGGTTTAACGTTCGCTTTCGTAGAATCCAGGGTTCGGCTTAAGGTTAGGCTTAGGGTGAGGGTTAGGGTTAGAATCAGGCGCATTTTTAGTGTTCTGGTTTTCGTCAGGGTATGGCTTAGAGTGCATTTAGGGGTAGGGGTAGGAGTAGGGTTAGGATTAGGGTTAAGGTTTGTGTTGGTAAAATCGAGGTTTACGTTTAGCCTTAGGGTCAGGAATGGCTTTTGGGTTAGAATGCAGTGCATTTAGGCTTAGAGATAGTGTTGAAATTTACGATTAAGTTTTAGCGTTAGAATCAAGCACATTTCGGGATAGAGTTATGGTTAGAATTCCTTAGGGTTACGGTTAGTGTTAGGGTTAGGGTTAGAATGAGGCGCAATTTTAGTGTTATGGTTGGGGTGAGGGTATGGCTTAGAGTGCATTTAGGGGTAGTGGTAGGAGTAGGGCTAGGATTAGGGTTAAGGTTTGTGTTGTTAGAATAGAGGTTTAAGGTTAGGCTAATGGTCAGGATTGCCTTTTGGGTTGTAATCGAGTGCATTTAGGGTTTGAGTTAGTGTTGAGATTGACGATTTAGTATTAGGGTTAGAATCGAGCACATTAGGGTTAGAGTTATGGTTAGAATCCAGTGCATTTAGGTTAGGGATAGGGTTAGGATAACGGTTATGTTTAGGGTGAGGGTTAGAATCGAGTCCATTTAAGGATAGTGTTAGGGTTAGAGTTAGGTTAGGGTTAGCTTTCTTAGAATCGACGGTTAGGGTTAGGGTTAGGATTAGGGTTCGGGTTGGGGTCAGGGTTGGGTTTAGGGTTAGGGTTACAAGTAAGGGCATATTTATTCTTAAGGTTAGGGTTAGGGTTAGGGTTAGAGGGCATTCAGGTGTAGGAGTAGGAGTAGGGTTAGGATTAGGGTTACGGTTTTTGTTGGCAGAATTGAAGTTCAGGCTTAGGCTTAGGGTCAGGATTGCCTTTTGGGTTAGAATTGAGTGCATTTAGGGTTACAGTTAGTGTTGAGATTGACGATTTAGTGTTAAGGTTAGAAACGAGCACATTAGCGTTAGAGTTATGGTTAGAATCTAATGCATTTAGAGTTAGGATTAGGGTTAGGGTTATTAGGGTCAGGGTTTGAATCGAGAGTATTTAAGGATCGTGTTAGTGTTAGAGTTAGGTTTAAGGTTAGCTTTCGTAGAATCGAGGGTTAGGGTTAGGGTTAGGGTTCGGGTTCGGTTTAGAATCGAGCGCATTTTTAGTATTAGGGTTGGGGTAAGCTTACAATTAGAGTGCATTTAGGGGTAGGGGTAGGAGTAGGGTTAGGATTAGGGTTACGATTTGTGGTGGTAGAATCGAGGTTTAGGGTTAGGCTTAGGGTCAGGATTGCCTTTTGGGTTAGAATCGAGTGCATTCCGGGTTAGAGTTAGTGATGAGATTGATGATTTAGTGTTAGGGTTAGAATCGAGCACATTTAGGGTTAGAGTTATGGTTAGAATTCGTTAGAGTTAGGGTTAGGGATAGGGGTAGGGTAGGGGTTAGAATCACGCGCATTTTTAGTGTTAGGGTTAGGGTTAGTGTTAAGGTTAGAGTGCATTTAGAGGTAGGGGTAGCAGCAGAATTAGGATTTGGGTTAGGGTTAGTGATGGTAGAATCGAGGTTGAGGTTTAGGCTTAGGGTCAGGATTGCATTTTGGATCAGAATCGAGTGTATTTAGGCTTTGGGTTAGTGTTCAAAGTGACGATTTAGTGTTAGGGTTTGAATCGAGCACATTTAGGGTTAGAGTAATGGTTACAATTCAGTGCATTTAGGGTTAGGGTTAGGGTTAGGGTTAGGGTCAGGGTTAAAATCGAGAGCATTTAAGGATAGTGCTAGGGTCGGAGTGAGGTTTAACGTTCGCTTTCGTAGAATCCAGGGTTCGGCTTAAGGTTAGGCTTAGGGTGAGGGTTAGGGTTAGAATCAGGCGCATTTTTAGTGTTCTGGTTTTCGTCAGGGTATGGCTTAGAGTGCATTTAGGGGTAGGGGTAGGAGTAGGGTTAGGATTAGGGTTAAGGTTTGTGTTGGTAAAATCGAGGTTTAGGTTTAGCCTTAGGGTCAGGAATGGCTTTTGGGTTAGAATGCAGTGCATTTAGGCTTAGAGATAGTGTTGAAATTGACGATTAAGTTTTAGCGTTAGAATCAAGCACATTTCGGGATAGAGTTATGGTTAGAATTCGTTAGGGTTACGGTTAGTGTTAGGGTTAGGGTTAGAATGAGGCGCAATTTTAGTGTTATGGTTGGGGTGAGGGTATGGCTTAGAGTGCATTTAGGGGTAGTGGTAGGAGTAGGGCTAGGATTAGGGTTAAGGTTTGTGTTGTTAGAATAGAGGTTTAAGGTTAGGCTAATGGTCAGGATTGCCTTTTGGGTTGTAATCGAGTGCATTTAGGGTTAGAGTTAGTGTTGAGATTGACTACTTAGTATTAGGGTTAGAATCGAGCACATTAGGGTTAGAGTTATGGTTAGAATCCAGTGCATTTAGGTTGGGGATAGGGTTAGGATAACGGTTATGTTTAGGGTGAGGGTTAGAATCGAGTCCATTTAAGGATAGTGTTACTGTTAGAGCTAGGTTAGGGTTAGCTTTCTTAGAATCGACGGTTAGGGTTACGGTTAGGATTAGGGTTCGGGTTGGGGTCAGGGTTGGGTTTAGGGTTAGGGTTAGATGCAAGGGCATATTTATTGTTAAGGTTAGGGTTAGGGTTAGGGTTGGAGGGCATTCAGGTGTAGGAGTAGGAGTAGGGTTAAGATTAGGGTTAGGGTTTTTGTTGGTAGAATTGAGGTTCAGGCTTAGGCTTAGGGTCAGGATTGCCTTTTGGGGTAGAATAGAGTGCATTTAGGGTTACAGTTAGTGTTGAGATTGACGATTTAGTGTTAAGGTTAGAAACGAGCACATTGGCGTTAGACGTATGGTTAGAATCTAATGCATTTAGGGTTAGGATTAGGGTTAGGGTTATTAGGGTCAGGGTTTGAATCGAAAGTATTTAAGGATCGTGTTAGTGTTAGAGTTAGGTTTAAGGTTAGCTTTCGTAGAATCGAGGGTTAGGGTTAGGGTTAGGGTTCGGGTTCGGTTTAGAATCGAGCGCATTTTTAGTATTAGTGTTGGGGTAAGCTTACGATTAGAGTGCATTTTGGTCTAGGGGTAGGAGTAGGGTTAGGATTAGGGTTACGGTTTGTGGTAGTAGAATCGAGGTTTAGGGTTAGGCTTAGGGTCAGGATTGCCTTTTGGGTTAGAATCGAGTGCATTCCGGGTTAGAGTTAGTGATGAGATTGATGATTTAGTGTTAGGGTTAGAATCGAGCACATTTAGGGTTAGAGTTATAGTTAGAATTCGTTAGAGTTAGGGTTAGGGATAGGGGTAGGGTAGGGGTTAGAATCACGCACATTTTTAGTGTTAGGGTTAGGGTTAGTGTTAAGGTTAGAGTGCATTTAGAGGTAGGGGTAGCAGCAGAATTAGGATTTGGGTTAGGGTTAGTGATGGTAGAATCGAGGTTTAGGTTTAGGCTTAGGGTCAGGATTGCATTTTGGATCAGAATCGAGTGCATTTAGGCTTTGGGTTAGTGTTCAAAGTGACGATTTAGTGTTAGGGTTTGAATCGAGCACATTTAGGGTTAGAGTAATGGTTAGAATTCAGTGCATTTAGGGGTAGGGTTACGGTTCGGGTTCGGTTTAGAATCGAGCGCATTTTTAGTATTAGGGTTGGGGTAAGCTTACGATTAGAGTGCATTTAGGGGTAGGGGTAGGAGTAGGGTTAGGATTAGGGTTACGGTTTGTGGTGGTAGAATCGAGGTTTAGGGTTAGGCTTAGGGTCAGGTTTGCCTTTTGGGTTAGAATCGAGTGCATTCCGGGTTAGAGTTAGTGATGAGATTGATGATTTAGTGTTAGGGATAGAATCGAGCACATTTAGGGTTAGAGTTATGGTTAGAATTCGTTAGAGTTCGGGTTAGGGGTAGGGGTAGGGTAGGGGTTAGAATCACGCACATTTTTAGTGTTAGGGTTAGGGTTAGTGTTAAGGTTAGAGTGCATTTAGAGGTAGGGGTAGCAGCAGAATTAGGATTTGGGTTAGGGTTAGTGATGGTAGAATCGAGGTTGAGGTTTAGGCTTAGGGTCAGGATTGCATTTTGGATCAGAATCGAGTGTATTTAGGCTTTGGGTTAGTGTTCAAAGTGACGATTTAGTGTTAGGGTTTGAATCGAGCACATTTAGGGTTAGAGTAATGGTTGCAATTCAGTGCATTTAGGGTTAGGGTTAGGGTTAGGGTTAGGGTCAGGGTTAAAATCGAGAGCATTTAAGGATAGTGCTAGGGTCGGAGTGAGGTTTAACGTTCGCTTTCGTAGAATCCAGGGTTCGGCTTAAGGTTAGGCTTAGGGTGAGGGTTAGGGTTAGAATCAGGCGCATTTTTAGTGTTCTGGTTTTCGTCAGGGTATGGCTTAGAGTGCATTTAGGGGTAGGGGTAGGAGTAGGGTTAGGATTAGGGTTAAGGTTTGTGTTGGTAAAATCGAGGTTTACGTTTAGCCTTAGGGTCAGGAATGGCTTTTGGGTTAGAATGCAGTGCATTTAGGCTTAGAGATAGTGTTGAAATTGACGATTAAGTTTTAGCGTTAGAATCAAGCACATTTCGGGATAGAGTTATGGTTAGAATTCCTTAGGGTTACGGTTAGTGTTAGGGTTAGGGTTAGAATGAGGCGCAATTTTAGTGTTATGGTTGGGGTGAGGGTATGGCTTAGAGTGCATTTAGGGGTAGTGGTAGGAGTAGGGCTAGGATTAGGGTTAAGGTTTGTGTTGTTAGAATAGAGGTTTAAGGTTAGGCTAATGGTCAGGATTGCCTTTTGGGTTGTAATCGAGTGCATTTAGGGTTTGAGTTAGTGTTGAGATTGACGATTTAGTATTAGGGTTAGAATCGAGCACATTAGGGTTAGAGTTATGGTTAGAATCCAGTGCATTTAGGTTAGGGATAGGGTTAGGATAACGGTTATGTTTAGGGTGAGGGTTAGAATCGAGTCCATTTAAGGATAGTGTTAGGGTTAGAGTTAGGTTAGGGTTAGCTTTCTTAGAATCGACGGTTAGGGTTACGGTTAGGATTAGGGTTCGGGTTGGGGTCAGGGTTGGGTTTAGGGTTAGGGTTACAAGTAAGGGCATATTTATTCTTAAGGTTAGGGTTAGGGTTAGGGTTAGAGGGCATTCAGGTGTAGGAGTAGGAGTCGGGTTAGGATTAGGGTTACGGTTTTTGTTGGCAGAATTGAGGTTCAGGCTTAGGCTTAGGGTCAGGATTGCCTTTTGGGTTAGAATCGAGTGCATTTAGGGTTACAGTTAGTGTTGAGATTGACGATTTAGTGTTAAGGTTAGAAACGAGCACATTAGCGTTAGAGTTATGGTTAGAATCTAATGCATTTAGAGTTAGGATTAGGGTTAGGGTTATTAGGGTCAGGGTTTGAATCGAGAGTATTTAAGGATCGTGTTAGTGTTAGAGTTAGGTTTAAGGTTAGCTTTCGTAGAATCGAGGGTTAGGGTTAGGGTTAGGGTTCGGGTTCGGTTTAGAATCGAGCGCATTTTTAGTATTAGGGTTGGGGTAAGCTTACAATTAGAGTGCATTTAGGGGTAGGCGTAGGAGGAGGGTTAGGATTAGGGTTACGATTTGTGGTGGTAGAATCGAGGTTTAGGGTTAGGCTTAGGGTCAGGATTGCCTTTTGGGTTAGAATCGAGTGCATTCCGGGTTAGAGTTAGTGATGAGATTGATGATTTAGTGTTAGGGTTAGAATCGAGCACATTTAGGGTTAGAGTTATGGTTAGAATTCGTTAGAGTTAGGGTTAGGGATAGGGGTAGGGTAGGGGTTAGAATCACGCGCATTTTTAGTGTTAGGGTTAGGGTTAGTGTTAAGGTTAGAGTGCATTTAGAGGTAGGGGTAGCAGCAGAATTAGGATTTGGGTTAGGGTTAGTGATGGTAGAATCGAGGTTGAGGTTTAGGCTTAGGGTCAGGATTGCATTTTGGATCAGAATCGAGTGTATTTAGGCTTTGGGTTAGTGTTCAAAGTGACGATTTAGTGTTAGGGTTTGAATCGAGCACATTTAGGGTCAGAGTAATGGTTAGAATTCAGTGCATTTAGGGTTAGGGTTAGGGTTCGGGTTCGGTTTAGAATCGAGCGCATTTTTAGTATTAGGGTTGGGGTAAGCTTACGATTAGAGTGCATTTAGGGGTAGGGGTAGGAGTAGGGTTAGGATTAGGGTTACGGTTTGTGGTGGTAGAATCGAGGTTTAGGGTTAGGCTTAGGGTCAGGTTTGCCTTTTGGGTTAGAATCGAGTGCATTCCGGGTTAGAGTTAGTGATGAGATTGATGATTTAGTGTTAGGGATAGAATCGAGCACATTTTGGGTTAGAGTTATGGTTAGAATTCGTTAGAGTTCGGGTTAGGGGTAGGGGTAGGGTATGGGTTAGAATCACGCGCATTTTTAGTGTTAGGGTTAGGGTTAGTGTTAAGGTTAGAGTTCATTTAGAGGTAGGGGTAGCAGCAGAATTAGGATTTGGGTTAGGGTTAGTGATGGTAGAATCGAGGTTGAGGTTTAGGCTTAGGGTCAGGATTGCATTTTGGATCAGAATCGAGTGTATTTAGGCTTTGGGTTAGTGTTCAAAGTGACGATTTAGCGTTAGGGTTTGAATCGAGCACATTTAGGGTTAGAGTAATGGTTACAATTCAGTGCATTTAGGGTTAGGGTTAGGGTTAGGGTTAGGGTCAGGGTTAAAATCGAGAGCATTTAAGGATAGTGCTAGGATCGGAGTGAGGTTTAACGTTCGCTTTCGTAGAATCCAGGGTTCGGCTTAAGGTTAGGCTTAGGGTGAGGGTTAGGGTTAGAATCAGGCGCATTTTTAGTGTTCTGGTTTTCGTCAGGGTATGGCTTAGAGTGCATTTAGGGGTAGGGGTAGGAGTAGGGTTAGGATTAGGGTTAAGGTTTGTGTTGGTAAAATCGAGGTTTAGGTTTAGCCTTAGGGTCAGGAATGGCTTTTGGGTTAGAATGCAGTGCATTTAGGCTTAGAGATAGTGTTGAAATTGACGATTAAGTTTTAGCGTTAGAATCAAGCACATTTCGGGATAGAGTTATGGTTAGAATTCGTTAGGGTTACGGTTAGTGTTAGGGTTAGGGTTAGAATGAGGCGCAATTTTAGTGTTATGGTTGGGGTGAGGGTATGGCTTAGAGTGCATTTAGGGGTAGTGGTAGGAGTAGGGCTAGGATTAGGGTTAAGGTTTGTGTTGTTAGAATAGAGGTTTAAGGTTAGGCTAATGGTCAGGATTGCCTTTTGGGTTGTAATCGAGTGCATTTAGGGTTAGAGTTAGTGTTGAGATTGACTACTTAGTATTAGGGTTAGAATCGAGCACATTAGGGTTAGAGTTATGGTTAGAATCCAGTGCATTTAGGTTAGGGATAGGGTTAGGATAACGGTTATGTTTAGGGTGAGGGTTAGAATCGAATCCATTTAAGGATAGTGTTACTGTTAGAGCTAGGTTAGGGTTAGCTTTCTTAGAATCGACGGTTAGGGTTACGGTTAGGATTAGGGTTCGGGTTGGGGTCAGGGTTGGGTTTAGGGTTAGGGTTAGATGCAAGGGCATATTTATTGTTAAGGTTAGGGTTAGGGTTAGGGTTGGAGGGCATTCAGGTGTAGGAGTAGGAGTAGGGTTAAGATTAGGGTTAGGGTTTTTGTTGGTAGAATTGAGGTTCAGGCTTAGGCTTAGGGTCAGGATTGCCTTTTGGGGTAGAATAGAGTGCATTTAGGGTTACAGTTAGTGTTGAGATTGACGATTTAGTGTTAAGGTTAGAAACGAGCACATTGGCGTTAGACGTATGGTTAGAATCTAATGCATTTAGGGTTAGGATTAGGGTTAGGGTTATTAGGGTCAGGGTTTGAATCGAAAGTATTTAAGGATCGTGTTAGTGTTAGAGTTAGGTTTAAGGTTAGCTTTCGTAGAATCGAGGGTTAGGGTTAGGGTTAGGGTTCGGGTTCGGTTTAGAATCGAGCGCATTTTTAGTATTAGGGTTGGGGTAAGCTTACGATTAGAGTGCATTTTGGTCTAGGGGTAGGAGTAGGGTTAGGATTAGGGTTACGGTTTGTGGTAGTAGAATCGAGGTTTAGGGTTAGGCTTAGGGTCAGGATTGCCTTTTGGGTTAGAATCGAGTGCATTCCGGGTTAGAGTTAGTGATGAGATTGATGATTTAGTGTTAGGGTTAGAATCGAGCACATTTAGGGTTAGAGTTATAGTTAGAATTCGTTAGAGTTAGGGTTAGGGATAGGGGTAGGGTAGGGGTTAGAATCACGCACATTTTTAGTGTTAGGGTTAGGGTTAGTGTTAAGGTTAGAGTGCATTTAGAGGTAGGGGTAGCAGCAGAATTAGGATTTGGGTTAGGGTTAGTGATGGTAGAATCGAGGTTTAGGTTTAGGCTTAGGGTCAGGATTGCATTTTGGATCAGAATCGAGTGCATTTAGGCTTTGGGTTAGTGTTCAAAGTGACGATTTAGTGTTAGGGTTTGAATCGAGCACATTTAGGGTTAGAGTAATGGTTAGAATTCAGTGCATTTAGGGTAAGGGTTAGGGTTCGGGTTCGGTTTAGAATCGAGCGCATTTTTAGTATTAGGGTTGGGGTAAGCTTACGATTAGAGTGCATTTAGGGGTAGGGGTAGGAGTAGGGTTAGGATTAGGGTTACGGTTTGTGGTGGTAGAATCGAGGTTTAGGGTTAGGCTTAGGGTCAGGTTTGCCTTTTGGGTTAGAATCGAGTGCATTCCGGGTTAGAGTTAGTGATGAGATTGATGATTTAGTGTTAGGGATAGAATCGAGCACATTTAGGGTTAGAGTTATGGTTAGAATTCGTTAGAGTTCGGGTTAGGGGTAGGGGTAGGGTAGGGGTTAGAATCACGCGCATTTTTAGTGTTAGGGTTAGGGTTAGTGTTAAGGTTAGAGTGCATTTAGAGGTAGGGGTAGCAGCAGAATTAGGATTTGGGTTAGGGTTAGTGATGGTAGAATCGAGGTTGAGGTTTAGGCTTAGGGTCAGGATTGCATTTTGGATCAGAATCGAGTGTATTTAGGCTTTGGGTTAGTGTTCAAAGTGACGATTTAGTGTTAGGGTTTGAATCGAGCACATTTAGGGTTAGAGTAATGGTTACAATTCAGTGCATTTAGGGTTAGGGTTAGGGTTAGGGTTAGGGTCAGGGTTAAAATCGAGAGCATTTAAGGATAGTGCTAGGGTCGGAGTGAGGTTTAACGTTCGCTTTCATAGAATCCAGGGTTCGGCTTAAGGTTAGGCTTAGGGTGAGGGTTAGGGTTAGAATCAGGCGCATTTTTAGTGTTCTGGTTTTCGTCAGGGTATGGCTTAGAGTGCATTTAGGGGTAGGGGTAGGAGTAGGGTTAGGATTAGGGTTAAGGTTTGTGTTGGTAAAATCGAGGTTTAGGTTTAGCCTTAGGGTCAGGAATGGCTTTTGGGTTAGAATGCAGTGCATTTAGGCTTAGAGATAGTGTTGAAATTGACGATTAAGTTTTAGCGTTAGAATCAAGCACATTTCGGGATAGAGTTATGGTTAGAATTCCTTAGGGTTACGGTTAGTGTTAGGGTTAGGGTTAGAATGAGGCGCAATTTTAGTGTTATGGTTGGGGTGAGGGTATGGCTTAGAGTGCATTTAGGGGTGGTGGTAGGAGTAGGGCTAGGATTAGGGTTAAGGTTTGTGTTGTTAGAATAGAGGTTTAAGGTTAGGCTAATGGTCAGGATTGCCTTTTGGGTTGTAATCGAGTGCATTTAGGGTTAGAGTTAGTGTTGAGATTGACTACTTAGTATTAGGGTTAGAATCGAGCACATTAGGGTTAGAGTTATGGTTAGAATCCAGTGCATTTAGGTTAGGGATAGGGTTAGGATAACGGTTATGTTTAGGGTGAGGGTTAGAATCGAGTCCATTTAAGGATAGTGTTACTGTTAGAGCTAGGTTAGGGTTAGCTTTCTTAGAATCGACGGTTAGGGTTACGGTTAGGATTAGGGTTCGGGTTGGGGTCAGGGTTGGGTTTAGGGTTAGGGTTAGATGCAAGGGCATATTTATTGTTAAGGTTAGGGTTAGGGTTAGGGTTGGAGGGCATTCAGGTGTAGGAGTAGGAGTAGGGTTAAGATTAGGGTTAGGGTTTTTGTTGGTAGAATTGAGGTTCAGGCTTAGGCTTAGGGTCAGGATTGCCTTTTGGGGTAGAATAGAGTGCATTTAGGGTTACAGTTAGTGTTGAGATTCACGATTTAGTGTTAAGGTTAGAAACGAGCACATTGGCGTTAGAATTATGGTTAGAATCTAATGCATTTAGGGTTAGGATTAGGGTTAGGGTTATTAGGGTCAGGGTTTGAATCGAGAGTATTTAAGGATCGCGTTAGTGTTAGAGTTAGGTTTAAGGTTAGCTTTCGTAGAATCGAGGGTTAGGCTTAGGGTTAGGGTTCGGGTTCGGTTTAGAATCGAGCGCATTTTTAGTATTAGGGTTGGGGTAAGCTTACGATTAGAGTGCATTTTGGTCTAGGGGTAGGAGTAGGGTTAGGATTAGGGTTACGGTTTGTGGTAGTAGAATCGAGGTTTAGGGTTAGGCTTAGGGTCAGGATTGCCTTTTGGGTTAGAATCGAGTGCATTCCGGGTTAGAGTTAGTGATGAGATTGATGATTTAGTGTTAGGGTTAGAATCGAGCACATTTAGGGTTAGAGTTATGGTTAGAATTCGTTAGAGTTAGGGGTAGGGGTAGGGGTAGGGTAGGGGTTAGAATCACACGCATTTTTAGTGTTAGGGTTAGGGTTAGTGTTAAGGTTAGAGTGCATTTAGAGGTAGGGGTAGCAGCAGAATTAGGATTTGGGTTAGGGTTAGTGATGGTAGAATCGAGGTTGCGGTTTAGGCTTAGGGTCAGGATTGCATTTTGGATCAGAATCGAGTGTATTTAGGCTTTGGGTTAGTGTTCAAAGTGACGATTTAGTGTTAGGGTTTGAATCGAGCACATTTAGGGTTAGAGTAATGGTTAGAATTCAGTGCATTTAGGGTTAGGGTTAGGGTTAGGGTTAGGGTCAGGGTTAAAATCGAGAGCATTTAAGGATAGTGCTAGGGTCGGAGTTAGGTTTAAC
The DNA here is from genome assembly GCF_028372415.1 of Notamacropus eugenii. Taxonomy (NCBI): domain Eukaryota; kingdom Metazoa; phylum Chordata; class Mammalia; order Diprotodontia; family Macropodidae; genus Notamacropus; species Notamacropus eugenii. The sequence goes on along the minus strand of NC_092877.1, from coordinate 168,228,278 downwards.
GTTCGCTTTCATAGAATCCAGGGTTCGGCTTAAGGTTAGGCTTAGGGTGAGGGTTAGGGTTACAATCGGGCGCATTTTTAGTGTTCTGGTTTTCGTCAGGGTATGGCTTAGAGTGCCTTTAGGGGTAGGGGTAGGAGTAGGGTTAGGACTAGGGTTAAGGTTTGTGTTGGTAAAATCGAGGTTTACGGTTAGCCTTAGGGTCAGGAATGGCTTTTGGGTTAGAATCCAATGCATTTAGGCTTAGGGATAGTGTTGAAATTGACGATTTAGTTTTAGCGTTAGAATCAAGCACATTTCGGGATAGAGTTATGGTTAGAATTCGTTAGGGTTACGGTTAGTGTTAGGGTTAGGGGTATGGTTAGAGTGCATTTAGCGGTAGGGGTTGGGGCACGGTTAGCATTAAGGTTAGGGTTAGTGTTGGTAAAATCGAGGTTTAGGGTTAGGCTCAGGGTCAGGATTGCCCTTTGGGTTAGAAGCGAGTGCATTTAGGCTTAAGGTTACTGTCGAGATTGACGAATTAGTGTTAGGGTTAGAATCAAGAACATTACCGTTAGAGTTATGGTTAGAATCCAGTGCATTTAGGGTTAGGCTTAGGCTTAGGGTTACGGTTATGTTTAGGGTGAGGGTTAGAATCGAGTGCATTTAAGGATAGTGTTAGGGTTAGAGTTAGGTTTAGGGTTAGCTTTCGTAGAATCGAGGGTTAGGCTTCGGGTTAAGGTTAGTGTTAGGGTTAGGGTTAGAATGAGGCGCAATTTTAGTGTTATGGTTGGGGTTAGGGTATGGCTTAGAGTGCATTTAGGGGTAGGGGTAGGAGTAGGGCTAGGATTAGGGTTAAGGTTTGTGTTGTTAGAATAGAGGTTTAAGGTTAGGCTAATGGTCAGGATTGCCTTTTGGGTTGTAATCGAGTGCATTTAGGGTTAGAGTTAGTGTTGAGATTGACTACTTAGTATTAGGGTTAGAATCGAGCACATTAGGGTTAGAGTTATGGTTAGAATCCAGTGCATTTAGGTTAGGGATAGGGTTAGGATAACGGTTATGTTTAGGGTGAGGGTTAGAATCGAGTCCATTTAAGGATAGTGTTACTGTTAGAGCTAGGTTAGGGTTAGCTTTCTTAGAATCGACGGTTAGGGTTACGGTTAGGATTAGGGTTCGGGTTGGGGTCAGGGTTGGGTTTAGGGTTAGGGTTAGATGCAAGGGCATATTTATTGTTAAGGTTAGGGTTAGGGTTAGGGTTGGAGGGCATTCAGGTGTAGGAGTAGGAGTAGGGTTAAGATTAGGGTTAGGGTTTTTGTTGGTAGAATTGAGGTTCAGGCTTAGGCTTAGGGTCAGGATTGCCTTTTGGGGTAGAATAGAGTGCATTTAGGGTTACAGTTAGTGATGAGATTGACGATTTAGTGTTAAGGTTAGAAACGAGCGAATTAGCGTTAGAGTTATGGTTAGAATCTAATGCATTTAGGGTTAGGATTAGGGTTAGGGTTATTAGGGTCAGGGTTTGAATCGAGAGTATTTAAGGATCGTGTTAGTGTTAGAGTTAGGTTTAAGGTTAGCTTTCGTAGAATCGAGGGTTAGGGTTAGGGTTAGGGTTCGGGTTCGGTTTAGAATCGAGCGCATTTTTAGTATTAGGGTTGGGGTAAGCTTACGATTAGAGTGCATTTTGGTCTAGGGGTAGGAGTAGGGTTAGAATTAGGGTTACGGTTTGTGGTAGTAGAATCGAGGTTTAGGGTTAGGCTTAGGGTCAGGATTGCCTTTTGGGTTAGAATCGAGTGCATTCCGGGTTAGAGTTAGTGATGAGATTGATGATTTAGTGTTAGGGTTAGAATCGAGCACATTTAGGGTTAGAGTTATGGTTAGAATTCGTTAGAGTTAGGGTTAGGGATAGGGGTAGGGTAGGGGTTAGAATCACGCGCATTTTTAGTGTTAGGGTTAGGGTTAGTGTTAAGGTTAGAGTGCATTTAGAGGTAGGGGTAGCAGCAGAATTAGGATTTGGGTTAGGGTTAGTGATGGTAGAATCGAGGTTGAGGTTTAGGCTTAGGGTCAGGATTGCATTTTGGATCAGAATCGAGTGTATTTAGGCTTTGGGTTAGTGTTCAAAGTGACGATTTAGTGTTAGGGTTTGAATCGAGCACATTTAGGGTCAGAGTAATGGTTAGAATTCAGTGCATTTAGGGTTAGGGTTAGGGTTCGGGTTCGGTTTAGAATCGAGCGCATTTTTAGTATTAGGGTTGGGGTAAGCTTGCGATTAGAGTGCATTTAGGGGTAGGGGTAGGAGTAGGGTTAGAATTAGGGTTACGGTTTGTGGTGGTAGAATCGAGGTTTAGGGTTAGGCTTAGGGTCAGGTTTGCCTTTTGGGTTAGAATCGAGTGCATTCCGGGTTAGAGTTAGTGATGAGATTGATGATTTAGTGTTAGGGATAGAATCGAGCACATTTAGGGTTAGAGTTATGGTTAGAATTCGTTAGAGTTCGGGTTAGGGGTAGGGGTAGGGTAGGGGTTAGAATCACGCGCATTTTTAGTGTTAGGGTTAGGGTTAGTGTTAAGGTTAGAGTGCATTTAGAGGTAGGGGTAGCAGCAGAATTAGGATTTGGGTTAGGGTTAGTGATGGTAGAATCGAGGTTGAGGTTTAGGCTTAGGGTCAGGATTGCATTTTGGATCAGAATCGAGTGTATTTAGGCTTTGGGTTAGTGTTCAAAGTGACGATTTAGTGTTAGGGTTTGAATCGAGCACATTTAGGGTTAGAGTAATGGTTACAATTCAGTGCATTTAGGGTTAGGGTTAGGGTTAGGGTTAGGGTTAGGGTCAGGGTTAAAATCGAGAGCATTTAAGGATAGTGCTAGGGTCGGAGTGAGGTTTAACGTTCGCTTTCGTAGAATCCAGGGTTCGGCTTAAGGTTAGGCTTAGGGTGAGGGTTAGGGTTAGAATCAGGCGCATTTTTAGTATTCTGGTTTTCGTCAGGGTATGGCTTAGAGTGCATTTAGGGGTAGGGGTAGGAGTAGGGTTAGGATTAGGGTTAAGGTTTGTGTTGGTAAAATCGAGGTTTAGGTTTAGCCTTAGGGTCAGGAATGGCTTTTGGGTTAGAATGCAGTGCATTTAGGCTTAGAGATAGTGTTGAAATTGACGATTAAGTTTTAGCGTTAGAATCAAGCACATTTCGGGATAGAGTTATGGTTAGAATTCGTTAGGGTTACGGTTAGTGTTAGGGTTAGGGTTAGAATGAGGCGCAATTTTAGTGTTATGGTTGGGGTGAGGGTATGGCTTAGAGTGCATTTAGGGGTAGTGGTAGGAGTAGGGCTAGGATTAGGGTTAAGGTTTGTGTTGTTAGAATAGAGGTTTAAGGTTAGGCTAATGGTCAGGATTGCCTTTTGGGTTGTAATCGAGTGCATTTAGGGTTAGAGTTAGTGTTGAGATTGACTACTTAGTATTAGGGTTAGAATCGAGCACATTAGGGTTAGAGTTATGGTTAGAATCCAGTGCATTTAGGTTAGGGATAGGGTTAGGATAACGGTTATGTTTAGGGTGAGGGTTAGAATCGAGTCCATTTAAGGATAGTGTTACTGTTAGAGCTAGGTTAGGGTTAGCTTTCTTAGAATCGACGGTTAGGGTTACGGTTAGGATTAGGGTTCGGGTTGGGGTCAGGGTTGGGTTTAGGGTTAGGGTTAGATGCAAGGGCATATTTATTGTTAAGGTTAGGGTTAGGGTTAGGGTTGGAGGGCATTCAGGTGTAGGAGTAGGAGTAGGGTTAAGATTAGGGTTAGGGTTTTTGTTGGTAGAATTGAGGTTCAGGCTTAGGCTTAGGGTCAGGATTGCCTTTTGGGGTAGAATAGAGTGCATTTAGGGTTACAGTTAGTGTTGAGATTCACGATTTAGTGTTAAGGTTAGAAACGAGCACATTGGCGTTAGAGTTATGGTTAGAATCTAATGCATTTAGGGTTAGGATTAGGGTTAGGGTAATTAGGGTCAGGGTTTGAATCAAGAGTATTTAAGGATCGTGTTAGTGTTAGAGTTAGGTTTAAGGTTAGCTTTCGTAGAATCGAGGGTTAGGGTTAGGGTTAGGGTTCGGGTTCGGTTTAGAATCGAGCGCATTTTTAGTATTAGGGTTGGGGTAAGCTTACGATTAGAGTGCATTTTGGTCTAGGGGTAGGAGTAGGGTTAGGATTAGGGTTACGGTTTGTGGTAGTAGAATCGAGGTTTAGGGTTAGGCTTAGGGTCAGGATTGCCTTTTGGGTTAGAATCGAGTGCATTCCGGGTTAGAGTTAGTGATGAGATTGATGATTTAGTGTTAGGGTTAGAATCGAGCACATTTAGGGTTAGAGTTATGGTTAGAATTCGTTAGAGTTAGGGGTAGGGGTAGGGGTAGGGTAGGGGTTAGAATCACGCGCATTTTTAGTGTTAGGGTTAGGGTTAGTGTTAAGGTTAGAGTGCATTTAGAGGTAGGGGTAGCAGCAGAATTAGGATTTGGGTTAGGGTTAGTGATGGTAGAATCGAGGTTGCGGTTTAGGCTTAGGGTCAGGATTGCATTTTGGATCAGAATCGAGTGTATTTAGGCTTTGGGTTAGTGTTCAAAGTGACGATTTAGTGTTAGGGTTTGAATCGAGCACATTTAGGGTTAGAGTAATGGTTAGAATTCAGTGCATTTAGGGTTAGGGTTAGGGTTAGGGTTAGGGTCAGGGTTAAAATCGAGAGCATTTAAGGATAGTGCTAGGGTCGGAGTTAGGTTTAACATTCGCTTTCATAGAATCCAGGGTTCGGCTTAAGGTTAGGCTTAGGGTGAGGGTTAGGGTTACAATCGGGCGCATTTTTAGTGTTCTGGTTTTCGTCAGGGTATGGCTTAGAGTGCCTTTAGGGGTAGGGGTAGGAGTAGGGTTAGGACTAGGGTTAAGGTTTGTGTTGGTAAAATCGAGGTTTAGGGTTAGCCTTAGGGTCAGGAATGGCTTTTGGGTTAGAATCCAGTGCATTTAGGCTTAGGGATAGTGTTGAAATTGACGATTTAGTTTTAGCGTTAGAATCAAGCACATTTCGGGATAGAGTTATGGTTAGAATTCGTTAGGGTTACGGTTAGTGTTAGGGTTAGGGGTATGGTTAGAGTGCATTTAGCGGTAGGGGTTGGGGCACGGTTAGCATTAAGGTTAGGGTTGGTGTTGGTAAAATCGAGGTTTAGGGTTAGGCTCAGGGTCAGGATTGCCCTTTGGGTTAGAAGCGAGTGCATTTAGGCTTAAGGTTACTGTCGAGATTGACGAATTAGTGTTAGGGTTAGAATCAAGAACATTACCGTTAGAGTTATGGTTAGAATCCAGTGCATTTAGGGTTAGGCTTAGGCTTAGGGTTACGGTTATGTTTAGGGTGAGGGTTAGAATCGAGTGCATTTAAGGATAGTGTTAGGGTTAGAGTTAGGTTTAGGGTTAGCTTTCGTAGAATCGAGGGTTAGGCTTCGGGTTAAGGTTAGTGTTAGGGTTAGGGTTAGAATGAGGCGCAATTTTAGTGTTATGGTTGGGGTTAGGGTATGGCTTAGAGTGCATTTAGGGGTAGGGGTAGGAGTAGGGCTAGGATTAGGGTTAAGGTTTGTGTTGTTAGAATAGAGGTTTAAGGTTAGGCTAATGGTCAGGATTGCCTTTTGGGTTGTAATCGAGTGCATTTAGGGTTAGAGTTAGTGTTGAGATTGACGATTTAGTATTAGGGTTAGAATCGAGCACATTAGGGTTAGAGTTATGGTTAGAATCCAGTGCATTTAGGTTAGGGATAGGGTTAGGATAACGGTTATGTTTAGGGTGAGGGTTAGAATCGAGTCCATTTAAGGATAGTGTTAGGGTTAGAGCTAGGTTAGGGTTAGCTTTCTTAGAATCGACGGTTAGGGTTAGGGTTAGGAATAGGGTTCGGGTTGAGGTCAGGGTTGGGTTTAGGGTTAGGGTTAGAAGTAAGGGCATATTTATTCTTAAGGTTGGGGTTAGGGTTAGGGTTAGAGGGCATTCAGGTGTAGGAGTAGGAGTAGGGTTAGGATTAGGGTTACGGTTTTTGTTGGCAGAATTGAGGTTCAGGCTTAGGCTTAGGGTCAGGATTGCCTTTTGGGTTAGAATCGAGTGCATTTAGGGTTACAGTTAGTGTTGAGATTGACGATTTAGTGTTAAGGTTAGAAAGGAGCACATTAGCGTTAGAGTTATGGTTAGAATCTAATGCATTTAGAGTTAGGATTAGGGTTAGGGTTATTAGGGTCAGGGTTTGAATCGAGAGTATTTAAGGATCGTGTTAGTGTTAGAGTTAGGTTTAAGGTTAGCTTTCGTAGAATCGAGGGTTAGGGTTAGGGTTAGGGTTCGGGTTCAGTTTAGAATCGAGCGCATTTTTAGTATTAGGGTTGGGGTAAGCTTACAATTAGAGTTCATTTAGGGGTAGGCGTAGGAGCAGGGTTAGGATTAGGGTTACGATTTGTGGTGGTGGAATCGAGGTTTAGGGTTAGGCTTAGGGTCAGGATTGCCTTTTGGGTTAGAATCGAGTGCATTCCGGGTTAGAGTTAGTGATGAGATTGATGATTTAGTGTTAGGGTTAGAATCGAGCACATTTAGGGTTAGAGTTATGGTTAGAATTCGTTAGAGTTAGGGTTAGGGATAGGGGTAGGGTAGGGGTTAGAATCACGCACATTTTTAGTGTTAGGGTTAGGGTTAGTGTTAAGGTTAGAGTGCATTTAGAGGTAGGGGTAGCAGCAGAATTAGGATTTGGGTTAGGGTTAGTGATGGTAGAATCGAGGTTTAGGTTTAGGCTTAGGGTCAGGATTGCATTTTGGATCAGAATCGAGTGTATTTAGGCTTTGGGTTAGTGTTCAAAGTGACGATTTAGTGTTAGGGTTTGAATCGAGCACATTTAGGGTTAGAGTAATGGTTAGAATTCAGTGCATTTAGGGTTAGGGTTAGGGTTCGGGTTCGGTTTAGAATCGAGCGCATTTTTAGTATTAGGGTTGGGGTAAGCTTACGATTAGAGTGCATTTAGGGGTAGGGGTAGGAGTAGGGTTAGGATTAGGGTTACGGTTTGTGGTGGTAGAATCGAGGTTTAGGGTTAGGCTTAGGGTCAGGATTGCCTTTTGGGTTAGAATCGAGTGCATTCCGGGTTAGAGTTAGTGATGAGATTGATGATTTAGTGTTAGGGATAGAATCGAGCACATTTAGGGTTAGAGTTATGGTTAGAATTCGTTAGAGTTCGGGTTAGGGGTAGGGGTAGGGTAGGGGTTAGAATCACGCGCATTTTTAGTGTTAGGGTTAGGGTTAGTGTTAAGGTTAGAGTTCATTTAGAGGTAGGGGTAGCAGCAGAATTAGGATTTGGGTTAGGGTTAGTGATGGTAGAATCGAGGTTGAGGTTTAGGCTTAGGGTCAGGATTGCATTTTGGATCAGAATCGAGTGTATTTAGGCTTTGGGTTAGTGTTCAAAGTGACGATTTAGTGTTAGGGTTTGAATCGAGCACATTTAGGGTTAGAGTAATGGTTGCAATTCAGTGCATTTAGGGTTAGGGTTAGGGTTAGGGTTAGGGTCAGGGTTAAAATCGAGAGCATTTAAGGATAGTGCTAGGGTCGGAGTGAGGTTTAACGTTCGCTTTCGTAGAATCCAGGGTTCGGCTTAAGGTTAGGCTTAGGGTGAGGGTTAGGGTTAGAATCAGGCGCATTTTTAGTGTTCTGGTTTTCGTCAGGGTATGGCTTAGAGTGCATTTAGGGGTAGGGGTAGGAGTAGGGTTAGGATTAGGGTTAAGGTTTGTGTTGGTAAAATCGAGGTTTAGGTTTAGCCTTAGGGTCAGGAATGGCTTTTGGGTTAGAATGCAGAGCATTTAGGCTTAGAGATAGTGTTGAAATTGACGATTAAGTTTTAGCGTTAGAATCAAGCACATTTCGGGATAGAGTTATGGTTAGAATTCGTTAGGGTTACGGTTAGTGTTAGGGTTAGGGTTAGAATGAGGCGCAATTTTAGTGTTATGGTTGGGGTGAGGGTATGGCTTAGAGTGCATTTAGGGGTAGTGGTAGGAGTAGGGCTAGGATTAGGGTTAAGGTTTGTGTTGTTAGAATAGAGGTTTAAGGTTAGGCTAATGGTCAGGATTGCCTTTTGGGTTGTAATCGAGTGCATTTAGGGTTAGAGTTAGTGTTGAGATTGACTACTTAGTATTAGGGTTAGAATCGAGCACATTAGGGTTAGAGTTATGGTTAGAATCCAGTGCATTTAGGTTAGGGATAGGGTTAGGATAACGGTTATGTTTAGGGTGAGGGTTAGAATCGAGTCCATTTAAGGATAGTGTTACTGTTAGAGCTAGGTTAGGGTTAGCTTTCTTAGAATCGACGGTTAGGGTTACGGTTAGGATTAGGGTTCGGGTTGGGGTCAGGGTTGGGTTTAGGGTTAGGGTTAGATGCAAGGGCATATTTATTGTTAAGGTTAGGGTTAGGGTTAGGGTTGGAGGGCATTCAGGTGTAGGAGTAGGAGTAGGGGTTAAGATTAGGGTTAGGGTTTTTGTTGGTAGAATTGAGGTTCAGGCTTAGGCTTAGGGTCAGGATTGCCTTTTGGGGTAGAATAGAGTGCATTTAGGGTTACAGTTAGTGTTGAGATTCACGATTTAGTGTTAAGGTTAGAAACGAGCACATTGGCGTTAGAGTTATGGTTAGAATCTAATGCATTTAGGGTTAGGATTAGGGTTAGGGTTATTAGGGTCAGGGTTTGAATCGAGAGTATTTAAGGATCGTGTTAGTGTTAGAGTTAGGTTTAAGGTTAGCTTTCGTAGAATCGAGGGTTAGGGTTAGGGTTAGGGTTCGGGTTCGGTTTAGAATCGAGCGCATTTTTAGTATTAGGGTTGGGGTAAGCTTACGATTAGAGTGCATTTTGGTCTAGGGGTAGGAGTAGGGTTAGGATTAGGGTTACGGTTTGTGGTAGTAGAATCGAGGTTTAGGGTTAGGCTTAGGGTCAGGATTGCCTTTTGGGTTAGAATCGAGTGCATTCCGGGTTAGAGTTAGTGATGAGATTGATGATTTAGTGTTAGGGTTAGAATCGAGCACATTTAGGGTTAGAGTTATGGTTAGAATTCGTTAGAGTTAGGGGTAGGGGTAGGGGTAGGGTAGGGGTTAGAATCACGCGCATTTTTAGTGTTAGGGTTAGGGTTAGTGTTAAGGTTAGAGTGCATTTAGAGGTAGGGGTAGCAGCAGAATTAGGATTTGGGTTAGGGTTAGTGATGGTAGAATCGAGGTTGCGGTTTAGGCTTAGGGTCAGGATTGCATTTTGGATCAGAATCGAGTGTATTTAGGCTTTGGGTTAGTGTTCAAAGTGACGATTTAGTGTTAGGGTTTGAATCGAGCACATTTAGGGTTAGAGTAATGGTTAGAATTCAGTGCATTTAGGGTTAGGGTTAGGGTTAGGGTTAGGGTCAGGGTTAAAATCGAGAGCATTTAAGGATAGTGCTAGGGTCGGAGTTAGGTTTAACGTTCGCTTTCATAGAATCCAGGGTTCGGCTTAAGGTTAGGCTTAGGGTGAGGGTTAGGGTTACAATCGGGCGCATTTTTAGTGTTCTGGTTTTCGTCAGGGTATGGCTTAGAGTGCCTTTAGGGGTAGGGGTAGGAGTAGGGTTAGGACTAGGGTTAAGGTTTGTGTTGGTAAAATCGAGGTTTAGGGCTAGCCTTAGGGTCAGGAATGGCTTTTGGGTTAGAATCCAGTGCATTTAGGCTTAGGGATAGTGTTGAAATTGACGATTTAGTTTTAGCGTTAGAATCAAGCGCATTTCGGGATAGAGTTATGGTTAGAATTCGTTAGGGTTACGGTTAGTGTTAGGGTTAGGGGTATGGTTAGAGTGCATTTAGCGGTAGGGGTTGGGGCACGGTTAGCATTAAGGTTAGGGTTAGTGTTGGTAAAATCGAGGTTTAGGGTTAGGCTCAGGGTCAGGATTGCCCTTTGGGTTAGAAGCGAGTGCATTTAGGCTTAAGGTTACTGTCGAGATTGACGAATTAGTGTTAGGGTTAGAATCAAGAACATTACCGTTAGAGTTATGGTTAGAATCCAGTGCATTTAGGGTTAGGCTTAGGCTTAGGGTTACGGTTATGTTTAGGGTGAGGGTTAGAATCGAGTGCATTTAAGGATAGTGTTAGGGTTAGAGTTAGGTTTAGGGTTAGCTTTCGTAGAATCGAGGGTTAGGCTTCGGGTTAAGGTTAGTGTTAGGGTTAGGGTTAGAATGAGGCGCAATTTTAGTGTTATGGTTGGGGTTAGGGTATGGCTTAGAGTGCATTTAGGGGTAGGGGTATGAGTAGGGCTAGGATTAGGGTTAAGGTTTGTGTTGTTAGAATAGAGGTTTAAGGTTAGGCTAATGGTCAGGATTGCCTTTTGGGTTGTAATCGAGTGCATTCAGGGTTAGAGTTAGTGTTGAGATTGACGATTTAGTATTAGGGTTAGAATCGAGCACATTAGGGTTAGAGTTATGGTTAGAATCCAGTGCATTTAGGTTAGGGATAGGGTTAGGATAACGGTTATGTTTAGGGTGAGGGTTAGAATCGAGTCCATTTAAGGATAGTATTAGGGTTAGAGCTAGGTTAGGGTTAGCTTTCTTAGAATCGACGGTTAGGGTTAGGGTTAGGATTAGGGTTGGGGTTGGGGTCAGGGTTGGGTTTAGGGTTAGGGTTAGAAGTAAGGGCATATTTATTCTTAAGATTAGGGTTAGGGTTAGGGTTAGAGTGCATTTAGAGGTAGGGGTAGCAGCAGAATTAGGATTTGGGTTAGGGTTTGTGATGGTAGAATCGAGGTTTAGGTTTAGGCTTAGGGTCAGGATTGCATTTTGGATCACAATCGAGTGTATTTAGGCTTTGGGTTAGTGTTCAAAGTGACGATTTAGTGTTAGGGTTTGAATCGATCACATTTAGGGTTAGAGTAATGGTTAGAATTCAGTGCATTTAGGTTTATGGTTAGGGTTCGGGTTCGGTTTAGAATCGAGCGCATTTTTAGTATTAGGGTTGGGGTAAACTTACGATTAGAGTGCATTTAGGGGTAGGCGTAGGAGTAGGGTTAGGATTAGGGTTACGGTTTGTGGTGGTAGAATCGAGGTTTAGGGTTAGGCTTAGGGTCAGGATTGCTTTTTGGGTTAGAATCGAATGCATTCCGGGTTAGAGTTAGTGATGAGGTTGATGATTTAGTGTTAGGGATAGAATCGAGCACATTTAGGGTTAGAGTTATGGTTAGAATTCGTTAGAGTTAGGGTTAGGGGGAGGGGTAGGGTAGGGGTTAGAATCACGCACATTTTTAGTGTTAGGGTTAGGGTTAGGGTTAAAATCGAGAGCATTTAAGGATAGTGCTAGGGTCGGAGTTAGGTTTAACGTTCGCTTTCGTAGAATCCAGGGTTCGGCTTAAGGTTAGGCTTAGGGTGAGGGTTAGGGTTAGAATCGGGCGCATTTTTAGTGTTCTGGTTTTCGTCAGGGTATGGCTTAGAGTGCCTTTAGGGGTAGGGGTAGGAGTAGGGTTAGGACTAGGGTTAAGGTTTGTGTTGGTAAAATCGAGGTTTAGGGTTAGCCTTAGGGTCAGGAATGGCTTTTGGGTTAGAATCCAGTGCATTTAGGCTTAGGGATAGTGTTGAAATTGACGATTTAGTTTTAGCGTTAGAATCAAGCACATTTCGGGATAGAGTTATGGTTAGAATTCGTTAGGGTTACGGTTAGTGTTAGGGTTAGGGGTATGGTTAGAGTGCATTTAGCGGTAGGGGTTGGGGCACGGTTAGCATTAAGGTTAGGGTTGGTGTTGGTAAAATCGAGGTTTAGGGTTAGGCTCAGGGTCAGGATTGCCCTTTGGGTTAGAAGCGAGTGCATTTAGGCTTAAGGTTACTGTCGAGATTGACGAATTAGTGTTAGGGTTAGAATCAAGAACATTACCGTTAGAGTTATGGTTAGAATCCAGTGCATTTAGGGTTAGGCTTAGGCTTAGGGTTACGGTTATGTTTAGGGTGAGGGTTAGAATCGAGTGCATTTAAGGATAGTGTTAGGGTTAGAGTTAGGTTTAGGGTTAGCTTTCGTAGAATCGAGGGTTAGGCTTCGGGTTAAGGTTAGTGTTAGGGTTAGGGTTAGAATGAGGCGCAATTTTAGTGTTATGGTTGGGGTTAGGGTATGGCTTAGAGTGCATTTAGGGGTAGGGGTAGGAGTAGGGCTAGGATTAGGGTTAAGGTTTGTGTTGTTAGAATAGAGGTTTAAGGTTAGGCTAATGGTCAGGATTGCCTTTTGGGTTGTAATCGAGTGCATTTAGGGTTAGAGTTAGTGTTGAGATTGACGATTTAGTATTAGGGTTAGAATCGAGCACATTAGGGTTAGAGTTATGGTTAGAATCCAGTGCATTTAGGTTAGGGATAGGGTTAGGATAACGGTTATGTTTAGGGTGAGGGTTAGAATCGAGTCCATTTAAGGATAGTGTTAGGGTTAGAGCTAGGTTAGGGTTAGCTTTCTTAGAATCGACGGTTAGGGTTAGGGTTAGGAATAGGGTTCGGGTTGAGGTCAGGGTTGGGTTTAGGGTTAGGGTTAGAAGTAAGGGCATATTTATTCTTAAGGTTGGGGTTAGGGTTAGGGTTAGAGGGCATTCAGGTGTAGGAGTAGGAGTAGGGTTAGGATTAGGGTTACGGTTTTTGTTGGCAGAATTGAGGTTCAGGCTTAGGCTTAGGGTCAGGATTGCCTTTTGGGTTAGAATCGAGTGCATTTAGGGTTACAGTTAGTGTTGAGATTGACGATTTAGTGTTAAGGTTAGAAACGAGCACATTAGCGTTAGAGTTATGGTTAGAATCTAATGCATTTAGAGTTAGGATTAGGGTTAGGGTTATTAGGGTCAGGGTTTGAATCGAGAGTATTTAAGGATCGTGTTAGTGTTAGAGTTAGGTTTAAGGTTAGCTTTCGTAGAATCGAGGGTTAGGGTTAGGGTTAGGGTTCGGGTTCAGTTTAGAATCGAGCGCATTTTTAGTATTAGGGTTGGGGTAAGCTTACAATTAGAGTTCATTTAGGGGTAGGCGTAGGAGCAGGGTTAGGATTAGGGTTACGATTTGTGGTGGTGGAATCGAGGTTTAGGGTTAGGCTTAGGGTCAGGATTGCCTTTTGGGTTAGAATCGAGTGCATTCCGGGTTAGAGTTAGTGATGAGATTGATGATTTAGTGTTAGGGTTAGAATCGAGCACATTTAGGGTTAGAGTTATGGTTAGAATTCGTTAGAGTTAGGGTTAGGGATAGGGGTAGGGTAGGGGTTAGAATCACGCACATTTTTAGTGTTAGGGTTAGGGTTAGTGTTAAGGTTAGAGTGCATTTAGAGGTAGGGGTAGCAGCAGAATTAGGATTTGGGTTAGGGTTAGTGATGGTAGAATCGAGGTTTAGGTTTAGGCTTAGGGTCAGGATTGCATTTTGGATCAGAATCGAGTGTATTTAGGCTTTGGGTTAGTGTTCAAAGTGACGATTTAGTGTTAGGGTTTGAATCGAGCACATTTAGGGTTAGAGTAATGGTTAGAATTCAGTGCATTTAGGGTTAGGGTTAGGGTTCGGGTTCGGTTTAGAATCGAGCGCATTTTTAGTATTAGGGTTGGGGTAAGCTTACGATTAGAGTGCATTTAGGGGTAGGGGTAGGAGTAGGGTTAGGATTAGGGTTACGGTTTGTGGTGGTAGAATCGAGGTTTAGGGTTAGGCTTAGGGTCAGGATTGCCTTTTGGGTTAGAATCGAGTGCATTCCGGGTTAGAGTTAGTGATGAGATTGATGATTTAGTGTTAGGGATAGAATCGAGCACATTTAGGGTTAGAGTTATGGTTAGAATTCGTTAGAGTTCGGGTTAGGGGTAGGGGTAGGGTAGGGGTTAGAATCACGCGCATTTTTAGTGTTAGGGTTAGGGTTAGTGTTAAGGTTAGAGTTCATTTAGAGGTAGGGGTAGCAGCAGAATTAGGATTTGGGTTAGGGTTAGTGATGGTAGAATCGAGGTTGAGGTTTAGGCTTAGGGTCAGGATTGCATTTTGGATCAGAATCGAGTGTATTTAGGCTTTGGGTTAGTGTTCAAAGTGACGATTTAGTGTTAGGGTTTGAATCGAGCACATTTAGGGTTAGAGTAATGGTTGCAATTCAGTGCATTTAGGGTTAGGGTTAGGGTTAGGGTTAGGGTCAGGGTTAAAATCGAGAGCATTTAAGGATAGTGCTAGGGTCGGAGTGAGGTTTAACGTTCGCTTTCGTAGAATCCAGGGTTCGGCTTAAGGTTAGGCTTAGGGTGAGGGTTAGGGTTAGAATCAGGCGCATTTTTAGTGTTCTGGTTTTCGTCAGGGTATGGCTTAGAGTGCATTTAGGGGTAGGGGTAGGAGTAGGGTTAGGATTAGGGTTAAGGTTTGTGTTGGTAAAATCGAGGTTTAGGTTTAGCCTTAGGGTCAGGAATGGCTTTTGGGTTAGAATGCAGAGCATTTAGGCTTAGAGATAGTGTTGAAATTGACGATTAAGTTTTAGCGTTAGAATCAAGCACATTTCGGGATAGAGTTATGGTTAGAATTCGTTAGGGTTACGGTTAGTGTTAGGGTTAGGGTTAGAATGAGGCGCAATTTTAGTGTTATGGTTGGGGTGAGGGTATGGCTTAGAGTGCATTTAGGGGTAGTGGTAGGAGTAGGGCTAGGATTAGGGTTAAGGTTTGTGTTGTTAGAATAGAGGTTTAAGGTTAGGCTAATGGTCAGGATTGCCTTTTGGGTTGTAATCGAGTGCATTTAGGGTTAGAGTTAGTGTTGAGATTGACTACTTAGTATTAGGGTTAGAATCGAGCACATTAGGGTTAGAGTTATGGTTAGAATCCAGTGCATTTAGGTTAGGGATAGGGTTAGGATAACGGTTATGTTTAGGGTGAGGGTTAGAATCGAGTCCATTTAAGGATAGTGTTACTGTTAGAGCTAGGTTAGGGTTAGCTTTCTTAGAATCGACGGTTAGGGTTACGGTTAGGATTAGGGTTCGGGTTGGGGTCAGGGTTGGGTTTAGGGTTAGGGTTAGATGCAAGGGCATATTTATTGTTAAGGTTAGGGTTAGGGTTAGGGTTGGAGGGCATTCAGGTGTAGGAGTAGGAGTAGGGTTAAGATTAGGGTTAGGGTTTTTGTTGGTAGAATTGAGGTTCAGGCTTAGGCTTAGGGTCAGGATTGCCTTTTGGGGTAGAATAGAGTGCATTTAGGGTTACAGTTAGTGTTGAGATTCACGATTTAGTGTTAAGGTTAGAAACGAGCACATTGGCGTTAGAGTTATGGTTAGAATCTAATGCATTTAGGGTTAGGATTAGGGTTAGGGTTATTAGGGTCAGGGTTTGAATCGAGAGTATTTAAGGATCGTGTTAGTGTTAGAGTTAGGTTTAAGGTTAGCTTTCGTAGAATCGAGGGTTAGGGTTAGGGTTAGGGTTCGGGTTCGGTTTAGAATCGAGCGCATTTTTAGTATTAGGGTTGGGGTAAGCTTACGATTAGAGTGCATTTTGGTCTAGGGGTAGGAGTAGGGTTAGGATTAGGGTTACGGTTTGTGGTAGTAGAATCGAGGTTTAGGGTTAGGCTTAGGGTCAGGATTGCCTTTTGGGTTAGAATCGAGTGCATTCCGGGTTAGAGTTAGTGATGAGATTGATGATTTAGTGTTAGGGTTAGAATCGAGCACATTTAGGGTTAGAGTTATGGTTAGAATTCGTTAGAGTTAGGGGTAGGGGTAGGGGTAGGGTAGGGGTTAGAATCACGCGCATTTTTAGTGTTAGGGTTAGGGTTAGTGTTAAGGTTAGAGTGCATTTAGAGGTAGGGGTAGCAGCAGAATTAGGATTTGGGTTAGGGTTAGTGATGGTAGAATCGAGGTTGCGGTTTAGGCTTAGGGTCAGGATTGCATTTTGGATCAGAATCGAGTGTATTTAGGCTTTGGGTTAGTGTTCAAAGTGACGATTTAGTGTTAGGGTTTGAATCGAGCACATTTAGGGTTAGAGTAATGGTTAGAATTCAGTGCATTTAGGGTTAGGGTTAGGGTTAGGGTTAGGGTCAGGGTTAAAATCGAGAGCATTTAAGGATAGTGCTAGGGTCGGAGTTAGGTTTAACGTTCGCTTTCATAGAATCCAGGGTTCGGCTTAAGGTTAGGCTTAGGGTGAGGGTTAGGGTTACAATCGGGCGCATTTTTAGTGTTCTGGTTTTCGTCAGGGTATGGCTTAGAGTGCCTTTAGGGGTAGGGGTAGGAGTAGGGTTAGGACTAGGGTTAAGGTTTGTGTTGGTAAAATCGAGGTTTAGGGTTAGCCTTAGGGTCAGGAATGGCTTTTGGGTTAGAATCCAGTGCATTTAGGCTTAGGGATAGTGTTGAAATTGACGATTTAGTTTTAGCGTTAGAATCAAGGGCATTTCGGGATAGAGTTATGGTTAGAATTCGTTAGGGTTACGGTTAGTGTTAGGGTTAGGGGTATGGTTAGAGTGCATTTAGCGGTAGGGGTTGGGGCACGGTTAGCATTAAGGTTAGGGTTAGTGTTGGTAAAATCGAGGTTTAGGGTTAGGCTCAGGGTCAGGATTGCCCTTTGGGTTAGAAGCGAGTGCATTTAGGCTTAAGGTTACTGTCGAGATTGACGAATTAGTGTTAGGGTTAGAATCACGAACATTACCGTTAGAGTTATGGTTAGAATCCAGTGCATTTAGGGTTAGGCTTAGGCTTAGGGTTACGGTTATGTTTAGGGTGAGGGTTAGAATCGAGTGCATTTAAGGATAGTGTTAGGGTTAGAGTTAGGTTTAGGGTTAGCTTTCGTAGAATCGAGGGTTAGGCTTCGGGTTAAGGTTAGTGTTAGGGTTAGGGTTAGAATGAGGCGCAATTTTAGTGTTATGGTTGGGGTTAGGGTATGGCTTAGAGTGCATTTAGGGGTAGGGGTATGAGTAGGGCTAGGATTAGGGTTAAGGTTTGTGTTGTTAGAATAGAGGTTTAAGGTTAGGCTAATGGTCAGGATTGCCTTTTGGGTTGTAATCGAGTGCATTCAGGGTTAGAGTTAGTGTTGAGATTGACGATTTAGTATTAGGGTTAGAATCGAGCACATTAGGGTTAGAGTTATGGTTAGAATCCAGTGCATTTAGGTTAGGGATAGGGTTAGGATAACGGTTATGTTTAGGGTGAGGGTTAGAATCGAGTCCATTTAAGGATAGTATTAGGGTTAGAGCTAGGTTAGGGTTAGCTTTCTTAGAATCGACGGTTAGGGTTAGGGTTAGGATTAGGGTTGGGGTTGGGGTCAGGGTTGGGTTTAGGGTTAGGGTTAGAAGTAAGGGCATATTTATTCTTAAGATTAGGGTTAGGGTTAGGGTTAGAGTGCATTTAGAGGTAGGGGTAGCAGCAGAATTAGGATTTGGGTTAGGGTTTGTGATGGTAGAATCGAGATTTAGGTTTAGGCTTAGGGTCAGGATTGCATTTTGGATCACAATCGAGTGTATTTAGGCTTTGGGTTAGTGTTCAAAGTGACGATTTAGTGTTAGGGTTTGAATCGATCACATTTAGGGTTAGAGTAATGGTTAGAATTCAGTGCATTTAGGTTTATGGTTAGGGTTCGGGTTCGGTTTAGAATCGAGCGCATTTTTAGTATTAGGGTTGGGGTAAACTTACGATTAGAGTGCATTTAGGGGTAGGCGTAGGAGTAGGGTTAGGATTAGGGTTACGGTTTGTGGTGGTAGAATCGAGGTTTAGGGTTAGGCTTAGGGTCAGGATTGCTTTTTGGGTTAGAATCGAATGCATTCCGGGTTAGAGTTAGTGATGAGGTTGATGATTTAGTGTTAGGGATAGAATCGAGCACATTTAGGGTTAGAGTTATGGTTAGAATTCGTTAGAGTTAGGGTTAGGGGGAGGGGTAGGGTAGGGGTTAGAATCACGCACATTTTTAGTGTTAGGGTTAGGGTTAGGGTTAAAATCGAGAGCATTTAAGGATAGTGCTAGGGTCGGAGTTAGGTTTAACGTTCGCTTTCGTAGAATCCAGGGTTCGGCTTAAGGTTAGGCTTAGGGTGAGGGTTAGGGTTAGAATCGGGCGCATTTTTAGTGTTCTGGTTTTCGTCAGGGTATGGCTTAGAGTGCCTTTAGGGGTAGGGGTAGGAGTAGGGTTAGGACTAGGGTTAAGGTTTGTGTTGGTAAAATCGAGGTTTAGGGTTAGCCTTAGGGTCAGGAATGGCTTTTGGGTTCGAATCCAGTGCATTTAGGCTTAGGGATAGTGTTGAAATTGACGATTTAGTTTCAGCGTTAGAATCAAGCACATTTCGGGATAGAGTTATGGTTAGAATTCGTTAGGGTTACGGTTAGTGTTAGGGTTAGGGGTATGGTTAGAGTGCATTTAGCGGTAGGGGTTGGGGCACGGTTAGAATTAAGGTTAGGGTTAGTGTTGGTAAAATGGAGGTTTAGGGTTAGGCTCAGGGTCAGGATTGCCCTTTGGGTTAGAAGCGAGTGCATTTAGGCTTAAGGTTACTGTCGAGATTGACGAATTAGTGTTAGGGTTAGAATCAAGAACATTACCGTTAGAGTTATGGTTAGAATCCAGTGCATTTAGGGTTAGGCTTAGGCTTAGGGTTACGGTTATGTTTAGGGTGAGGGTTAGAATCGAGTCCATTTAAGGATAGTGTTAGGGTTAGAGTTAGGTTAGGGTTAGCTTTCTTAGAATCGACGGTTAGGGTTAGGGTTAGGATTAGGGTTCGGGTTGGGGTCAGGGTTGGGTTTAGGGTTAGGGTTAGAAGTAAGGGCATATTTATTCTTAAGGTTAGGGTTAGGGTTAGGGTTAGAGGGCATTCAGGTGCAGGAGTAGGAGTAGGGTTAGGATTAGGGTTACGGTTTTTGTTGGAGAATTGAGGTTCAGGCTTAGGCTTAGGGTCAGGATTGCCTTTTGGGTTAGAATCGAGTGCATTTAGGGTTACAGTTAGTGTTGAGATTGACGATTTAGTGTTAAGGTTAGAAAGGAGCACATTAGCGTTAGAGTTATGGTTAGAATCTAATGCATTTAGAGTTAGGATTAGGGTTAGGGTTATTAGGGTCAGGGTTTGAATCGAGAGTATTTAAGGATGGTGTTAGTGTTAGAGTTAGGTTTAAGGTTAGCTTTCGTAGAATCGAGGGTTAGGGTTAGGGTTAGGGTTCGGGTTCGGTTTAGAATCGAGCGCATTTTTAGTATTAGGGTTGGGGTAAGCTTACAATTAGAGTGCATTTAGGGGTAGGCGTAGGAGGAGGGTTAGGATTAGGGTTACGATTTGTGGTGGTAGAATCGAGGTTTAGGGTTAGGCTTAGGGTCAGGATTGCCTTTTGGGTTAGAATCGAGTGCATTCCGGGTTAGAGTTAGTGATGAGATTGATGATTTAGTGTTAGGGTTAGAATCGAGCACATTTAGGGTTAGAGTTATGGTTAGAATTCGTTAGAGTTAGGGTTAGGGATAGGGGTAGGGTAGGGGTTAGAATCACGCACATTTTTAGTGTTAGGGTTAGGGTTAGTGTTAAGGTTAGAGTGCATTTAGAGGTAGGGGTAGCAGCAGAATTAGGATTTGGGTTAGGGTTAGTGATGGTAGAATCGAGGTTTAGGTTTAGGCTTAGGGTCAGGATTGCATTTTGGATCAGAATCGAGTGTATTTAGGCTTTGGGTTAGTGTTCAAAGTGACGATTTAGTGTTAGGGTTTGAATCGAGCACATTTAGGGTTAGAGTAATGGTTAGAATTCAGTGCATTTAGGGTTATGGTTAGGGTTCGGGTTCGGTTTAGAATCGAGCGCATTTTTAGTATTAGGGTTGGGGTAAGCTTACGATTAGAGTGCATTTAGGGGTAGGGGTAGGAGTAGGGTTAGGATTAGGGTTACGGTTTGTGGTGGTAGAATCGAGGTTTAGGGTTAGCCTTAGGGTCAGGATTGCCTTTTGGGTTAGAATCGAGTGCATTCCGGGTTAGAGTTAGTGATGAGATTGATGATTTAGTGTTAGGGATAGAATCGAGCACATTTAGGGTTAGAGTTATGGTTAGAATTCGTTAGAGTTCGGGTTAGGGGTAGGGGTAGGGTAGGGGTTAGAATCACGCGCATTTTTAGTGTTAGGGTTAGGGTTAGTGTTAAGGTTAGAGTGCATTTAGAGGTAGGGGTAGCAGCAGAATTAGGATTTGGGTTAGGGTTAGTGATGGTAGAATCGAGGTTGCGGTTTAGGCTTAGGGTCAGGATTGCATTTTGGATCAGAATCGAGTGTATTTAGGCTTTGGGTTAGTGTTCAAAGTGACGATTTAGTGTTAGGGTTTGAATCGAGCACATTTAGGGTTAGAGTAATGGTTAGAATTCAGTGCATTTAGGGTTAGGGTTAGGGTTAGGGTTAGGGTCAGGGTTAAAATCGAGAGCATTTAAGGATAGTGCTAGGGTCGGAGTTAGGTTTAACGTTCTCTTTCATAGAATCCAGGGTTCGGCTTAAGGTTAGGCTTAGGGTGAGGGTTAGGGTTAGAATCGGGCGCATTTTTAGTGTTCTGGTTTTCGTCAGGGTATGGCTTAGAGTGCCTTTAGGGGTAGGGGTAGGAGTAGGGTTAGGACTAGGGTTAAGGTTTGTGTTGGTAAAATCGAGGTTTAGGGTTAGCCTTAGGGTCAGGAATGGCTTTTGGGTTCGAATCCAGTGCATTTAGGCTTAGGGATAGTGTTGAAATTGACGATTTAGTTTTAGCGTTAGAATCAAGCACATTTCGGGATAGAGTTATGGTTAGAATTCGTTAGGGTTACGGTTAGTGTTAGGGTTAGGGGTATGGTTAGAGTGCATTTAGCGGTAGGGGTTGGGGCACGGTTAGAATTAAGGTTAGGGTTAGTGTTGGTAAAATGGAGGTTTAGGGTTAGGCTCAGGGTCAGGATTGCCCTTTGGGTTAGAAGCGAGTGCATTTAGGCTTAAGGTTACTGTCGAGATTGACGAATTAGTGTTAGGGTTAGAATCAAGAACATTACCGTTAGAGTTATGGTTAGAATCCAGTGCATTTAGGGTTAGGCTTAGGCTTAGGGTTACGGTTATGTTTAGGGTGAGGGTTAGAATCGAGTCCATTTAAGGATAGTGTTAGGGTTAGAGTTAGGTTAGGGTTAGCTTTCTTAGAATCGACGGTTAGGGTTAGGGTTAGGATTAGGGTTCGGGTTGGGGTCAGGGTTGGGTTTAGGGTTAGGGTTAGAAGTAAGGGCATATTTATTCTTAAGGTTAGGGTTAGGGTTAGGGTTAGAGGGCATTCAGGTGTAGGAGTAGGAGTAGGGTTAGGATTAGGGTTACGGTTTTTGTTGGAGAATTGAGGTTCAGGCTTAGGCTTAGGGTCAGGATTGCCTTTTGGGTTAGAATCGAGTGCATTTAGGGTTACAGTTAGTGTTGAGGTTGACGATTTAGTGTTAAGGTTAGAAACGAGCACATTAGCGTTAGAGTTATGGTTAGAATCTAATGCATTTAGAGTTAGGATTAGGGTTAGGGTTATTAGGGTCAGGGTTTGAATCGAGAGTATTTAAGGATCGTGTTAGTGTTAGAGTTAGGTTTAAGGTTAGCTTTCGTAGAATCGAGGGTTAGGGTTAGGGTTAGGGTTCGGGTTCGGTTTAGAATCGAGCGCATTTTTAGTATTAGGGTTGGGGTAAGCTTACAATTAGAGTGCATTTAGGGGTAGGCGTAGGAGGAGGGTTAGGATTAGGGTTACGATTTGTGGTGGTAGAATCGAGGTTTAGGGTTAGGCTTAGGGTCAGGATTGCCTTTTGGGTTAGAATCGAGTGCATTCCGGGTTAGATTTAGTGATGAGATTGATGATTTAGTGTTAGGGTTAGAATCGAGCACATTTAGGGTTAGAGTTATGGTTAGAATTCGTTAGAGTTAGGGTTAGGGATAGGGGTAGGGTAGGGGTTAGAATCACGCACATTTTTAGTGTTAGGGTTAGGGTTAGTGTTAAGGTTAGAGTGCATTTAGAGGTAGGGGTAGCAGCAGAATTAGGATTTGGGTTAGGGTTAGTGATGGTAGAATCGAGGTTTAGGTTTAGGCTTAGGGTCAGGATTGCATTTTGGATCAGAATCGAGTGTATTTAGGCTTTGGGTTAGTGTTCAAAGTGACGATTTAGTGTTAGGGTTTGAATCGAGCACATTTAGGGTTAGAGTAATGGTTAGAATTCAGTGCATTTAGGGTTATGGTTAGGGTTCGGGTTCGGTTTAGAATCGAGCGCATTTTTAGTATTAGGGTTGGGGTAAGCTTACGATTAGAGTGCATTTAGGGGTAGGGGTAGGAGTAGGGTTAGGATTAGGGTTACGGTTTGTGGTGGTAGAATCGAGGTTTAGGGTTAGCCTTAGGGTCAGGATTGCCTTTTGGGTTAGAATCGAGTGCATTCCGGGTTAGAGTTAGTGATGAGATTGATGATTTAGTGTTAGGGTTAGAATCGAGCACATTTAGGGTTAGAGTTATGGTTAGAATTCGTTAGAGTTCGGGTTAGGGGTAGGGGTAGGGTAGGGGTTAGAATCACGCGCATTTTTAGTGTTAGGGTTAGGGTTAGTGTTAAGGTTAGAGTGCATTTAGAGGTAGGGGTAGCAGCAGAATTAGGATTTGGGTTAGGGTTAGTGATGGTAGAATCGAGGTTGCGGTTTAGGCTTAGGGTCAGGATTGCATTTTGGATCAGAATCGAGTGTATTTAGGCTTTGGGTTAGTGTTCAAAGTGACGATTTAGTGTTAGGGTTTGAATCGAGCACATTTAGGGTTAGAGTAATGGTTAGAATTCAGTGCATTTAGGGTTAGGGTTAGGGTTAGGGTTAGGGTCAGGGTTAAAATCGAGAGCATTTAAGGATAGTGCTAGGGTCGGAGTTAGGTTTAACGTTCTCTTTCATAGAATCCAGGGTTCGGCTTAAGGTTAGGCTTAGGGTGAGGGTTAGGGTTAGAATCGGGCGCATTTTTAGTGTTCTGGTTTTCGTCAGGGTATGGCTTAGAGTGCCTTTAGGGGTAGGGGTAGGAGTAGGGTTAGGACTAGGGTTAAGGTTTGTGTTGGTAAAATCGAGGTTTAGGGTTAGCCTTAGGGTCAGGAATGGCTTTTGGGTTAGAATCCAGTGCATTTAGGCTTAGGGATAGTGTTGAAATTGACGATTTAGTTTTAGCGTTAGAATCAAGCACATTTCGGGATAGAGTTATGGTTAGAATTCGTTAGGGTTACGGTTAGTGTTAGGGTTCGGGGTATGGTTAGAGTGCATTTAGCGGTAGGGGTTGGGGCACGGTTAGCATTAAGGTTAGGGTTGGTGTTGGTAAAATCGAGGTTTAGGGTTAGGCTCAGGGTCAGGATTGCCCTTTGGGTTAGAAGCGAGTGCATTTAGGCTTAAGGTTACTGTCGAGATTGACGAATTAGTGTTAGGGTTAGAATCAAGAACATTACCGTTAGAGTTATGGTTAGAATCCAGTGCATTTAGGGTTAGGCTTAGGCTTAGGGTTACGGTTATGTTTAGGGTGAGGGTTAGAATCGAGTGCATTTAAGGATAGTGTTAGGGTTAGAGTTAGGTTTAGGGTTAGCTTTCGTAGAATCGAGGGTTAGGCTTCGGGTTAAGGTTAGTGTTAGGGTTAGGGTTAGAATGAGGCGCAATTTTAGTGTTATGGTTGGGGTTAGGGTATGGCTTAGAGTGCATTTAGGGGTAGGGGTAGGAGTAGGGCTAGGATTAGGGTTAAGGTTTGTGTTGTTAGAATAGAGGTTTAAGGTTAGGCTAATGGTCAGGATTGCCTTTTGGGTTGTAATCGAGTGCATTTAGGGTTAGAGTTAGTGTTGAGATTGACGACTTAGTATTAGGGTTAGAATCGAGCACATTAGGGTTAGAGTTATGGTTAGAATCCAGTGCATTTAGGTTAGGGATAGGGTTAGGATAACGGTTATGTTTAAGGTGAGGGTTAGAATCGAGTCCATTTAAGGATAGTGTTAGGGTTAGAGCTAGGTTAGGGTTAGCTTTCTTAGAATCGACGGTTAGGGTTAGGGTTAGGAATAGGGTTCGGGTTGGGGTCAGGGTTGGGTTTAGGGTTAGGGTTAGAAGTAAGGGCATATTTATTCTTAAGGTTAGGGTTAGGGTTAGGGTTAGAGGGCATTCAGGTGTAGGAGTAGGAGTAGGGTTAGGATTAGGGTTACGGTTTTTGTTGGCAGAATTGAGGTTCAGGCTTAGGCTTAGGGTCAGGATTGCCTTTTGGGTTAGAATCGAGTGCATTTAGGGTTACAGTTAGTGTTGAGATTGACGATTTAGTGTTAAGGTTAGAAAGGAGCACATTAGCGTTAGAGTTATGGTTAGAATCTAATGCATTTAGAGTTAGGATTAGGGTTAGGGTTATTAGGGTCAGGGTTTGAATCGAGAGTATTTAAGGATCGTGTTAGTGTTAGAGTTAGGTTTAAGGTTAGCTTTCGTAGAATCGAGGGTTAGGGTTAGGGTTAGGGTTCGGGTTCGGTTTAGAATCGAGCGCATTTTTAGTATTAGGGTTGGGGTAAGCTTACAATTAGAGTTCATTTAGGGGTAGGCGTAGGAGCAGGGTTAGGATTAGGGTTACGATTTGTGGTGGTGGAATCGAGGTTTAGGGTTAGGCTTAGGGTCAGGATTGCCTTTTGGGTTAGAATCGAGTGCATTCCGGGTTAGAGTTAGTGATGAGATTGATGATTTAGTGTTAGGGTTAGAATCGAGCACATTTAGGGTTAGAGTTATGGTTAGAATTCGTTAGAGTTAGGGTTAGGGATAGGGGTAGGGTAGGGGTTAGAATCACGCACATTTTTAGTGTTAGGGTTAGGGTTAGTGTTAAGGTTAGAGTGCATTTAGAGGTAGGGGTAGCAGCAGAATTAGGATTTGGGTTAGGGTTAGTGATGGTAGAATCGAGGTTTAGGTTTAGGCTTAGGGTCAGGATTGCATTTTGGATCAGAATCGAGTGTATTTAGGCTTTGGGTTAGTGTTCAAAGTGACGATTTAGTGTTAGGGTTTGAATCGAGCACATTTAGGGTTAGAGTAATGGTTAGAATTCAGTGCATTTAGGGTTAGGGTTAGGGTTCGGGTTCGGTTTAGAATCGAGCGCATTTTTAGTATTAGGGTTGGGGTAAGCTTACGATTAGAGTGCATTTAGGGGTAGGGGTAGGAGTAGGGTTAGGATTAGGGTTACGGTTTGTGGTGGTAGAATCGAGGTTTAGGGTTCGGCTTAGGGTCAGGATTGCATTTTGGATCAGAATCGAGTGTATTTAGGCTTTGGGTTAGTGTTCAAAGTGACGATTTAGTGTTAGGGTTTGAATCGAGCACATTTAGGGTTAGAGTAATGGTTAGAATTCAGTGCATTTAGGGTTAGGGTTAGGATTCGGGTTAGGGGTAGGGTTAGGGTTAGGTTTAGGGTCAGGGTTAGAATCGAGAGCATTTCAGGATAGTGCTAGGGTTAGAGTTAGGTTTAGCGTTCGCTTTCTTAGAATCGAGGGTTAGGGTTAACATTAGGCTTAGGGTGAGGGTTTAGGGTTAGAATCAGGCGCCGTTTTAGTGTTCTGGTTTTCGTCAGGTTATGGCTTAGAGTGCATTTAGGGGTAGGGATAGGAGTAGGGTTAGGATTAGGGTTTCGGTTTCTGTTGGTAGAATCGAGGTTTAGCGTTAGACTTAGTGTTAAAAACTAACTAACCCTTACACTAAGTCGTTAATTTCAACACTAACCCTAAGCATAAATGCACTCTATTCTAAAAAAAAGGCAATCCTGACACTAAGCCAAACCCTAAACCTCGATTCTACGAAAAAAAAACTCTACTACTAACTATAACGAATTCCCACATAACTCTAACCCTAAATGTGCTCGTTTCTAACCATTACACTAAGTCGCCAATTTCAACACTAAACCTAAGCCTAAATGTACTCTATTCTATCCAAAATGCAATCCTGACACTAAGCCTAACACTATACCTCGATTCTACGAATAAAACTCTACTAATAACTATAACGAACTCCCACATAACTCTAACCCTAAATGTGCTCGTTTCTAACCCGAACACTAAGTCGTCAATTTCAACACTAATCCTAAGCATAAATGCACGCTATTCTAACCAAAATGCAATGCTGACACTAAGCCTAACCCTAAACCTCGATTCTACGAAAAAAACTCTAATACTAACTAAAACGAATTCCCACATAACTCTAACCCTAAATGTGCTCGTTTCTAACCCGTACAGTAAGTCGTCAATTTCAACACTAACCCTAAGCCTAAATAAACTCTATTCTAACCAAAATGCAATCCTGACACTAAGCCTAACCCTAAACCTCGATTCTACGAAAAAAACTCTAATACTAACTATAACGAATTCTCACCATATCTCTAACCCTAAATGTGCTCGTTTCTAATCCTAACACTAAGTCCTCAATTTCAACACTACCCCTAAGACTAAATGCACTCTATTCTAACCAAAATGCAATCCTGACACTAAGCCAAACCCTAAACCTCGATTCTACGAAAAAAAAACTCTACTACGAACTATAGTGACTTCCCACAAAACTCTAACCCTAAATGTGCTCGTTTCTAACCATTACACTAAGTCGCCAATTTCAACACTAAACCTAAGCCTAAATGTACTCTATTCTATCCAAAATGCAATCCTGACACTAACCCTAACACTAAACCTCGATTCTACGAATAAAACTCTACTAATAACTATAACGAATTCTCACCATATCTCTAACCCTAAATGTGCTCGTTTCTAAACCTAACACTAAGTCGCCAATTTCAACACTAACCGTAAGCCTAAATGCACTCTATTCTAAACAAAATGCAATGCTGACACTAAGCCTATCACTAAACCTCGATTCTACGAATAAAACTCTACTAATAACTATAACGAATTCTCACCATATCTCTAACCCTAAATGTGCTCGTTTCTAAACCTAACACTAAGTCGCCAATTTCAACACTAACCGTAAGCCTAAATGCACTCTATTCTAACCAAAATGCAATGCTGACACTAAGCCTATCACTAAACCTCGATTCTACGAATAAAACTCTACTAATAACTATAACGAATTCCCACATAACTCTAACACTAAATGTGCTCGTTTCTAACCATTACACTAAGTCGCCAATTTCAACACTAAACCTAAGCCTAAATAAACTCTATTCTATCCAAAATGCAATCCTGACACTAAGCCAAACCCTAAACCTCGATTCTACGAACAAAAAACTCTACTACTAACTATAACGAATTCCCACATAACTCTAACGCTAAATGTGCTCGTTTCTAACCCTTACACTAAGTCGTCAATTTCAACACTAATCCTAAGCCTAAATGTACTCTATTCTAACCAAAATGCAATCCTGACACTAAGCCTAACCCTAAACCTCGATTCTACGATAAAAAAACTCTACTACTAACTATAACGAATTCCCACATAACTCTAACCCTAAATGTGCTCATTTCTAACCCTAACACTAAGTCGACAATTTCAACACTAACCCTAAGCTTAAATGCACTCTATTTTAAAAAAAAGGCAATCCTGACACTAAGCCAAACTCTAAACCTCGATTCTACGAAAAAAAAACTCTACTACTAACTATAACGAATTCCCACATAACTCTAACCCTAAATGTGCTCGTTTCTAACCATTACACTAAGTCGCCAATTTCAACACTAAACCTAAGCCTAAATGTACTCTATTCTATCCAAAAAGCAATCCTGACACTAAGCCTAACACTATATCTCGATTCTACGGATAAAACTCTACTAATAACTATAACGAACTCCCACATAACTCTAACCCTAAATGTGTTGGTTTCTAACCCTAACACTAAGTCGCCAATTTCAACACTAACCGTAAGCCTAAATGCACTCTATTCTAACCAAAATGCAATGCTGACACTAAGCCTAACTTAAACCTCGATTCTACGAAAAAAACTCTAATACTAACTATAACAAATTCTCACCATAACTCTAACCCTAAATGTGCTCGTTTCTAAGCCTAGCAGTAAGTCGCCAATTTCAACACTAACCCTAAGCATAAATGCACTCTATTCTAACCAAAATGCAATCCTGACACTAAGCCTAACACTAAACCTCAATTCCACGAAAAAACTCTAATACTAACTATAACAAATTCTCACCATAACTCTAACCCTAAATGTGCTCGTTTCTAAGTCTAGCAGTAAGTCGCCAATTTCAACACTAACCCTAAGCATAAATGCACTCTATTCTAACCAAAATGCAATCCTGACACTAAGCCTAACCCTAAACCTCGATTCTACGAAAAAAAACTCTACTACTAACTATAACGAATTCCCACATAACTCTAACGCTAAATGTGCTCGTTTCTAACCCTTACACTAAGTCGTCAATTTCAACACTAATCCTAAGCCTAAATGCACTCTATTCTAACCAAAATGCAATCCTGACACTAAGCCTAACCCTAAACCTCGATTCTGCGAACAAAAACCCTATCCCTAACCCAAACGAATTCTAACCGCTCGTTTCTAACCCTAACACTAACTCGTCATTTTCAACACTAACCCTAAGACCAAATGCAATCTATTCTAACCCAAATGCAGTCCTGACACTAAGCCTAACCCTAAACCTCGATTCTACGAAAAAAACCTCTAATACTAACTATAACAAATTCTCACCATAACTCTAACCTTAAATGTGCTCGTTTCTAACCCTAACACTAACTCGTCAATTTCAACACTAACCCTAAGTTCAAATGCAATCTATTCTAACCAAAATGCAGTCCTGACACTAAGCCTAACCCTAAACCGAGATTCTACGAAAAAAACCTCTAATAATAACTAAATGAATTCTCACCATAACTCTAACCCTAAATGTGCTCGTTTCTAACACTAACACTAAGTCGTCAATTTCAACACTAACCCTAAGCCCAAATGCACTCTATTCTAACCAAAATGCCATCCTGACACAAAATCTAACACTAAACCTCGATTCTACGAACAAAAAGCCTAGCCCTAACCCAAAAGAATTCTCACCATAACTCTAACCCTAAATGTGCTCGTTTCTAACCCTAACACTAACTCGTCAATTTCAACACTAACCCTAAGCCCAAATGCACTCTATTCTAATCAAAATGCAATCCTGAGAGTATGCCTAACCCTAAACCTCGATTCTACGAAAAAAACTCTAATACTAACTATAACAAATTCTCACCATAACTCTAACCCTAAATGTGCTCGTTTCTAACCCTAACACTAACTCGTCAATTTCAACACTAAACCTAAGCCCAAATGCACTCTATTCTAAGCAAAATGCAATCCTGACAGTATGCCTAACCTTAAACCTCGATTCTACGAAAAAAACTCTAATACTAACTAAACGAATTCTCACCATAACTCTAACCCTAAATGTGCTCGTTTCTAACCCTAACAATAAGTCGTCAATTTCATCACTAAACCTAAGCCCAAATGCACTCTATTCTAAGCAAAATGCCATCCTGACACAAAACCTAACACTAAACCTCGATTCTACGAACAAAAACCCTAGCCCTAACCCAAACGAATTCTAACAGTAACTCTAACGGTAAATGTGTTCGTTTCTAACCCTAACACTCACTCGTCAATTTCAACACTAACCCTAAGCCTAAATGCACTCTATTCTAACCAAAATGCAATCCTGACACTAAGTATATCCCTAGACCTCGATTCTACGAAAAAAAATCTAATACTAACTAAACAAATTCTCACCATAACTCTAACCCTAAATGTGCTCGTTTCTAACCCTAACACTAACTCGTCAATTTCAACACTAACCCTAAGCCCAAATGCACTCTATTCTAAGCAAAAGGCAATCCTGACAGTATACCTAACCCTAAACCTCGACTCTACGAAAAAAACTCTAATACTAACTATAACAAATTCTCACCATAACTCTAACCCTAAATGTGCTCGTTTCTAACCCTAACACTAAGTTGTCAATTTGAACACTAACCCTAAGCCTAAATGCAATCTATTCTAACCAAAATGCAGTCCTCACACTAAGCCTAACCATAGACCTCGAATCTACGAAATAAAACTCTAATACTAACTATAACTAATTCTCACCATAACTCTAACCCTAAATGTGCTCGTTTCTAACCCTAACACTAAGTTGTCAATTTGAACATTAACCCTAAGCCTAAATGCAATCTATTCTAACCAAAATGCAGTCCTGACACTAAGCCTAACCACAGGCCTCGAATCTACGAAATAAAACTCTAATACTAACTATAATAAATTCTCACCATAACTCTAACCCTAAATGTGCTCGTTTCTAACCCTAACACTAAGTCGTCAAATTGAACACTAACCCTAAGCCCAAATGCACTCTATTCTAACCAAAATGCAATCCTGATACAAAACCTAACACTAAACCTCGATTCTACGAACAAAAACCCTAACCTTAACCCAAACGAATTCTAACCGTAACTCTAACCCTAAATGTGTTCCTTTCTAACCCTAACACTCACTCGTTAATTTCAACACTAACCCCAAGCCTAAATGCACTCTATTCTAACCAAAATGCAGTCCTGACACTAAGCCTATCCCTAGACCTCGATTCTACGAAAAAAACTCTGATACTAAGTAAACAAATTCTCACCATAACTCTAACCCTAAATGTGCTCGTTTCTAACCCTAACACTAACTCGTCAATTTCAACACTAACCCTAAGCCCAAATGCACTCTATTCTAAGCAAAATGCAATCCTGACACTATGCCTAACCCTAAACCTCGATTCTACGAAAAAAACTCTAATACTAACTATAACAAATTCTCACCATAACTCTAACCCTAAATGTGCTCGTTTCTAACCCTAACACTAACTCGTCAATTTCAACACTAACCCTAAGCCCCAATGCACTCTATTCTAAGCAAAATGCAATCCTGACAGTATGCCTAACCCTAAACCTCGATTCTACGAAAAAAACTCTAATACTAACTATAACAAATTCTCACCATAACTCTAACCCTAAATGTGCTCGTTTCTAACCCTAACACTAAGTCGTCAATTTCAACACTAACCTTAAGCCTAAATGCACTCTATTCTAACCAAAATGAAATCCTGACACTAAGCTTAACCATAAACCTCGATTTTATGAAAAAAACTCTAATACTAACTAAACGAATTCTCACCATAACTCTAACCCTAAATGTGCTCGTTTCTAACCCTAACAATAACTCGTCAATTTCAACACTAAACCTAAGCCCAAATGCACTCTATTCTAAGCAAAATGCCATCCTGACACAAAACCTATCACTAAACCTCGATTCAAAGAACAAAAACCCTAGCCCTAACCCAAACGAGTTCTAACCGTAACTCTAACCCTAAATGTGCTCGTTTCTAACCCTAACACTAACTCGTCAATTTCAACACTAATCCTAAGCCTAAATGCAATCTATTCTAACCAAAATGCAATCCTGACACTAAGCCTATCCCTAGACCTCGGTTCTACGAAAAAACTCTAATACTAACTAAACGAATTCTCACCATAACTCTAACCCTAAATGTGCTCGTTTCTAACCCTAACACTAAGTCGTCAATTTCAACACTAGCCCTAAGCCTAAATGCACTCTATTCTAAGCAAAATCCAATCCTGACACTAAGCCTAACAATAAACCTCGATTCTACGAATAAAACTCTACTAATAACTATAACGAATTCCCACATAACTCTAACCCTAAATGTGCTCGTTTCTAACCTGAACACTAAGTCGTCAATTTCAACACTAACCCTAAGCCTAAATGCACTCTATTCTAACCAAAATGCAATGCTGACACTAAGCCTAACCCTAAACCTCGATTCTACGAAAAAAACTCTAATACTAACTATAACAAATTCTCACCATAACTCTAACCCTAAATGTGCTCGTTTCTAAGCCTAGCAGTAACTCGCCAATTTCAACACTAACCCTAAGCATAAATGCACTCTATTCTAACCAAAATGCAATCCTGACACTAAGCCTAACACTAAACCTCAATTCCACGAAAAAAACTCTAATACTAACTATAACAAATTCTCACCATAACTCTAACCCTAAATGTGCTCGTTTCTAAGCCTAGCAGTAAGTCGCCAATTTCAACACTAACCCTAAGCATAAATGCACTCTATTCTAACCAAAATGCAATCCTGACACTAAGCCTAACCCTAAACCTCGATTCTACGAAAAAAAACTCTACTACTAACTATAACGAATTCCCACATAACTCTAACGCTAAATGTGCTCGTTTCTAACCCTTACACTAAGTCGTCAATTTCAACACTAATCCTAAGCCTAAATGCACTCTATTCTAACCAAAATGCAATCCTGACACTAAGCCTAACCCTAAACCTCGATTCTGCGAACAAAAACCCTAGCCCTAACCCAAACGAATTCTAACCGCTCGTTTCTAACCCTAACACTAACTCGTCATTTTCAACACTAACCCTAAGACCAAATGCAATCTATTCTAACCCAAATGCAGTCCTGACACTAAGCCTAACCCTAAACCTCGATTCTACGAAAAAAACCTCTAATACTAACTATAACAAATTCTCACCATAACTCTAACCTTAAATGTGCTCGTTTCTAACCCTAACACTAACTCGTCAATTTCAACACTAACCCTAAGTTCAAATGCAATCTATTCTAACCAAAATGCAGTCCTGACACTAAGCCTAACCCTAAACCGAGATTCTACGAAAAAAACCTCTAATAATAACTAAATGAATTCTCACCATAACTCTAACCCTAAATGTGCTCGTTTCTAACACTAACACTAAGTCGTCAATTTCAACACTAACCCTAAGCCCAAATGCACTCTATTCTAACCAAAATGCCATCCTGACACAAAATCTAACACTAAACCTCGATTCTACGAACAAAAAGCCTAGCCCTAACCCAAAAGAATTCTCACCATAACTCTAACCCTAAATGTGCTCGTTTCTAACCCTAACACTAACTCGTCAATTACAACACTAACCCTAAGCCCAAATGCACTCTATTCTAAGCAAAATGCAATCCTGAGAGTATGCCTAACCCTAAACCTCGATTCTACGAAAAAAACTCTAATACTAACTATAACAAATTCTCACCATAACT
Organism: Notamacropus eugenii; assembly: GCF_028372415.1. Lineage (NCBI taxonomy): Eukaryota > Metazoa > Chordata > Mammalia > Diprotodontia > Macropodidae > Notamacropus > Notamacropus eugenii. The sequence goes on along the minus strand of NC_092877.1, from coordinate 168,195,350 downwards.
CTAACCCTAAATGTGCTCGTTTCTAACCCTAACACTAACTCGTCAATTTCAACACTAACCCTAAGCCCAAATGCACTCTATTCTAAGCAAAATGCAATCCTGACAGTATGCCTAACCTTAAACCTCGATTGTACGAAAAAAACTCTAATACTAACTAAACGAATTCTCACCATAACTCTAACCCTAAATGTGCTCGTTTCTAACCCTAACACTAAGTCGTCAATTTCATCACTAAACCTAAGCCTAAATGCACTCTATTCTAACCAAAATGAAATCCTGACACTAAGCTTAACCATAAACCTCGATTCTATGAAAAAAACTCTAATACTATCTAAACGAATTCTCACCATAACTCTAACCCTAAATGTGCTCGTTTCTAACCCTAACAATAAGTCGTCAATTTCAACACTAACTCTAAGCCCAAATGCACTCTATTCTAAGCAAAATGCCATCCTGACACAAAACCTAACACTAAACCTCGATTCTACGAACAAAAACCCTAGCCCTAACCCAAACGAATTCTAACAGTAACTCTAACGGTAAATGTGTTCGTTTCTAACCCTAACACTCACTCGTCAATTTCAACACTAACCCTAAGCCTAAATGCACTCTATTCTAACCAAAATGCAATCCTGACACTAAGTATATCCCTAGACCTCGATTCTACGAAAAAAAATCTAATACTAACTAAACAAATTCTCACCATAACTCTAACCCTAAATGTGCTCGTTTCTAACCCTAACACTAACTCGTCAATTTCAACACTAACCCTAAGCCCAAATGCACTCTATTCTAAGCAAAAGGCAATCCTGACAGTATACCTAACCCTAAACCTCGACTCTACGAAAAAAACTCTAATACTAACTATAACAAATTCTCACCATAACTCTAACCCTAAATGCGCTCGTTTCTAACCCTAACACTAAGTTGTCAATTTGAACACTAACCCTAAGCCTAAATGCAATCTATTCTAACCAAAATGCAGTCCTCACACTAAGCCTAACCATAGACCTCGAATCTACGAAATAAAACTCTAATACTAACTATAACTAATTCTCACCATAACTCTAACCCTAAATGTGCTCGTTTCTAACCCTAACACTAAGTTGTCAATTTGAACATTAACCCTAAGCCTAAATGCAATCTATTCTAACCAAAATGCAGTCCTGACACTAAGCCTAACCACAGGCCTCGAATCTACGAAATAAAACTCTAATACTAACTATAATAAATTCTCACCATAACTCTAACCCTAAATGTGCTCGTTTCTAACCCTAACACTAAGTCGTCAATTTCAACACTAGCCCTAAGCCTAAATGCACTCTATTCTAAGCAAAATCCAATCCTGACACTAAGCCTAACAATAAACCTCGATTCTACGAATAAAACTCTACTAATAACTATAACGAATTCCCACATAACTCTAACCCTAAATGTGCTCGTTTCTAACCTGAACACTAAGTCGTCAATTTCAACACTAACCCTAAGCCTAAATGCACTCTATTCTAACCAAAATGCAATGCTGACACTAAGCCTAACCCTAAACCTCGATTCTACGAAAAAAACTCTAATACTAACTATAACAAATTCTCACCATAACTCTAACCCTAAATGTGCTCGTTTCTAAGCCTAGCAGTAAGTCGCCAATTTCAACACTAACCCTAAGCATAAATGCACTCTATTCTAACCAAAATGCAATCCTGACACTAAGCCTAACCCTAAACCTCGATTCTACGAAAAAAAACTCTACTACTAACTATAACGAATTCCCACATAACTCTAACGCTAAATGTGCTCGTTTCTAACCCTTACACTAAGTCGTCAATTTCAACACTAATCCTAAGCCTAAATGCACTCTATTCTAACCAAAATGCAATCCTGACACTAAGCCTAACCCTAAACCTCGATTCTGCGAACAAAAACCCTAGCCCTAACCCAAACGAATTCTAACCGCTCGTTTCTAACCCTAACACTAACTCGTCATTTTCAACACTAACCCTAAGACCAAATGCAATCTATTCTAACCCAAATGCAGTCCTGACACTAAGCCTAACCCTAAACCTCGATTCTACGAAAAAAACCTCTAATACTAACTATAACAAATTCTCACCATAACTCTAACCTTAAATGTGCTCGTTTCTAACCCTAACACTAACTCGTCAATTTCAACACTAACCCTAAGTTCAAATGCAATCTATTCTAACCAAAATGCAGTCCTGACACTAAGCCTAACCCTAAACCGAGATTCTACGAAAAAAACCTCTAATAATAACTAAATGAATTCTCACCATAACTCTAACCCTAAATGTGCTCGTTTCTAACACTAACACTAAGTCGTCAATTTCAACACTAACCCTAAGCCCAAATGCACTCTATTCTAACCAAAATGCCATCCTGACACAAAATCTAACACTAAACCTCGATTCTACGAACAAAAAGCCTAGCCCTAACCCAAAAGAATTCTCACCATAACTCTAACCCTAAATGTGCTCGTTTCTAACCCTAACACTAACTCGTCAATTTCAACACTAACCCTAAGCCCAAATGCACTCTATTCTAAGCAAAATGCAATCCTGAGAGTATGCCTAACCCTAAACCTCGATTCTACGAAAAAAACTCTAATACTAACTATAACAAATTCTCACCATAACTCTAACCCTAAATGTGCTCGTTTCTAACCCTAACACTAACTCGTCAATTTCAACACTAACCCTAAGCCCAAATGCACTCTATTCTAAGCAAAATGCAATCCTGACAGTATGCCTAACCTTAAACCTCGATTCTACGAAAAAAACTCTAATACTAACTAAACGAATTCTCACCATAACTCTAACCCTAAATGTGCTCGTTTCTAACCCTAACACTAAGTCGTCAATTTCATCACTAAACCTAAGCCTAAATGCACTCTATTCTAACCAAAATGAAATCCTGACACTAAGCTTAACCATAAACCTCGATTCTATGAAAAAAACTCTAATACTATCTAAACGAATTCTCACCATAACTCTAACCCTAAATGTGCTCGTTTCTAACCCTAACAATAAGTCGTCAATTTCAACACTAACTCTAAGCCCAAATGCACTCTATTCTAAGCAAAATGCCATCCTGACACAAAACCTAACACTAAACCTCGATTCTACGAACAAAAACCCTAGCCCTAACCCAAACGAATTCTAACAGTAACTCTAACGGTAAATGTGTTCGTTTCTAACCCTAACACTCACTCGTCAATTTCAACACTAACCCTAAGCCTAAATGCACTCTATTCTAACCAAAATGCAATCCTGACACTAAGTATATCCCTAGACCTCGATTCTACGAAAAAAAATCTAATACTAACTAAACAAATTCTCACCATAACTCTAACCCTAAATGTGCTCGTTTCTAACCCTAACACTAACATGTCAATTTCAACACTAACCCTAAGCCCAAATGCACTCTATTCTAACCAAAATGCAATCCTGACACAAAACCTAACACTAAACCTCGATTCTACGAACAAAACCCCTAACCAAACGAATTCTAACCGCAACTCTAACCCTAAATGTGCTCGTTTCTAACCCTAACACTAAGTCGTCAATTTCAACACTAACCCTAAGCCTAAATGCACTCTATTCTAACCAAAATGCAATCCTGACACAAAACCTAACACTAAACCTCGATTCTACGAACAAAAACCCTAGCCCTAACCCAAACGAATTCTAACCGTCACTCTAACCCTAAATGTGCTCGTTTCTAACCCTAACACTAACTCGTCAATTTCAACACTAACCCTAAGCCCAAATGCACTCTATTGTAAGCAAAATGCAATGCTGACACTATGCCCAACCCTAAACCTCGATTCTACGAAAAAAACTCTAATACTAACTATAACAAATTCTCACCATAACTATAACCCTAAATGTGCTCGCTTCTAACCCTAACACTAAGTCGTCAATTTCAACACTAACCTTAAGCCTAAATGCACTCTATTCTAACCAAAATGAAATCCTGACACTAAGCTTAACCATAAACCTCTATTCTATGAAAAAAACTCTAATACTAACTAAACGCATTCTCACCATAACTCTAACCCTAAATGTGCTCGTTTCTAACCCTAACACTAACTCGTCAATTTCAACACTAACCCTAAGACCAAATGCACTCTATTCTAAGCAAAATATAATCCTGACACTATGCCTAACCCTAAACCTCGATTTACGAAAAAAACTCTAATACTAACTGTAACAAATTCTCACCATAACTCTAACCCTAAATGTGCTCGTTTCTAACCCTAACACTAAGTCGTCAATTTCAACACTAACCCTAAGCCCAAATGCACTCTATTCTAACCAAAATGCAATCCTGACACAAAACCTAACACTAAACCTCGATTCTGCGAAAATAACTCTAATACTAACTAAACGAATTCTCACCATAACTCAAATCCTAAATGTGCTCGTTTCTAACCCTAACACTAAGTCGTCAATTTCAACACTCATCCTAAGCCTAAATGCACTCTATTCTAACCAAAATGAAATCCTGACACTAAGCCTAACCCTAAACCTCGATTCTGCGAAAATAACTCTAATACTAACTAAACGAATTCTCACCATAACTCAAATCCTAAATGTGCTCGTTTCTAACCCTAACACTAAGTCGTCAATTTCAACAATAACCCTAAGCCTAAATGCAATCTATTCTAACCGAAATGCACTCCTGACACTAAGCCTAACCCTAAACCTCGATTCTACGAAATAAAACTCTAATACTAACTATAACAAATTCTCACCATAACTCTACCCTAAATGTGCTCGTTTCTAACCCTAACACTAACTCGTCAATTTCAACACTAACCCTAAGCCCAAATGCACTCTATTCTAAGCAAAATGCAATCCTGACACAAAACTTAACACTAAACCTCGATTCTACGAACAAAAACCCTATCCCTAACCCACACGAATTCTCACCATAACTCTAACCCTAAATGTGCTCGTTTCTAACCCTAACACTAAGTTGTCAATTTGAACACTAACCCTAAGCCTAAATGCAATCTATTCTAACCAAAATGCAGTCCTGACACTAAGCCTAACCATAGACCTCGAATCTACGAAATAAAACTCTAATACTAACTATAACAAATTTTCACCATAACTCTAACCCTAAATGTGCTCGTTTCTAACCCGTACAGTAAGTCGTCAATTTCAACACTAACCCTAAGCCTAAATGCACTCTATTCTAACCAAAATGCAATCCTGACACTAAGCCCAAAACTAAAGCTCGATTCTATGAAAAAAACTCTGCTACTTACTATAACGAATTCTCACCATATTTCTAAGCCTAAATGTGCTCGTTTCTAACCCTAACACTAAGTCGCCAATTTCAACACTAACCTTAAGCCTAAATGCACTCTATTCTAACCAAAATGCTATGCTGACACTAATCCTAACACTAAACCTCAATTCTACGAAAAAAACTCTACTACTAACTATAACGAATTCTCACATAACTCTAACCCTAAATGTGCTCGTTTCTAACCCTGACACAAAGTCGTCAATTTCAACACTAATTCTAAGCCTAAATGCACTCTATTCTAACCAAAATGCAATCCTGACACTAAGCCTAACATGAAACCTCGATTCTACGAAAAAACTATAATACTAACTATAACAAATTCTCACCGTAACTCTAACCCTAAATGTGCTCGTTTCTAAGCCTAGCAGTAAGTGGCCAATTTCAACACTACCCCTAAGCCTAAATGCATTCTATTCTAACCAAAATGAAATCCTGACAATAAACCTAACCCCAAACCTCGATTCTACGAACAAAAACCCTAGCCCTAACCCAAAAGAATTCTCACCATAACTCTAACCCTAAATGTGCTCGTTTCTAACCCTAACACTCACTCGTCAATTTCAACACTAACCCTAAGCCCAAATGCACTCTATTCTAACCAAAATGCAATCCTGACACTATGCCTTACCCTAAACCTCGATTCTACGAAAAAAACTCTAATACTAACTATAACAAATTCTCACCATAACTCTAACCCTAAATGTGCTCGTTTCTAACCCTAACACTAAGTCGTCAATTTCAACACTAACCCTAAGCCTAAATGCACTCTATTCTAACCAAAATGCAATCCTGACACTAAGCCTAACCCTAAACCTCGATTTTACGAAATAAAACTCTAATACTAACTAAACAAATTCTCACCATAACTCTAACCCTAAATGTGCTCGTTTCTAACCCTAACAGAAAGTCGTCAATTTCATCACTAAACCTAAGCCTAAATGCACTCTATTCTAAGCAAAATGCAATCCTGACACTAAGCCTTACCCTAAACCTCGATTCTACGAAAAAAACTCTAATAGTAACTATAACGAAGTCTCACCATAACTCTAACCCTAAAAGTACTCGTTTCAAACCCCAACACTAAGTCGTCAATTTCAACACTACCCCTAAGCCTAAATGCACTCTATTCTAACCAAAATGAAATCATGACACTATGCCTAACCCTAAACCTCGATTCTGCGAAAATAACTCTAATACTAACTAAACGAATTCTCACCATAACTCAAGTCCTAAATGTGCTCGTTTCTAACCCTAACACTAAGTCTTCAATTTCAACAATAACCCTAAGCCTAAATGCAATCTATTCTAACCGAAATGCACTCCTGACACTAAGCCTAACCCTAAACCTCGATTCTACGAAATAAAACTCTAATACTAACTCTAACAAATTCTCACCATAACTCTAACCCTAATTGTGCTCGTTTCTAACCCTAACACTAACTCGTCAATTTCAACACTAACCCTAAGCCCAAATGCACTCTATTCTCAGCAAAATGCAATCCTGACACTATGCCTAACCCTAAACCTCGGTTCTACGAAAAAAACTCTAATACTAACTATAACAAATTCTCACCATAACTCTAACCCTAAATTTGCTCGTTTCTAACGCTAACCCTAAGTCGTCAATTTCAACACTAACCCTAAGCCCAAATGCACTCTATTCTAAGCAAAATGCAATGCTGACACTAAGCCTAACCCTAAACCTCGATTCTACGAAAAAAACTCTAATACTAACTATAACAAATTCTCACCATAACTCTAACCCTAAATGTGCTCGTTTCTAAGCCTAGCAGTAAGTCGCCAATTTCAACACTAACCCTAAGCATAAATGCACTCTATTCTAACCAAAATGCAATCCTGACACTAAGCCTAACACTAAACCTCAATTCCACGAAAAAACTCTAATACTAACTATAACAAATTCTCACCATAACTCTAACCCTAAATGTGCTCGTTTCTAAGCCTAGCAGTAAGTCGCCAATTTCAACACTAACCCTAAGCATAAATGCACTCTATTCTAACCAAAATGCAATCCTGACACTAAGCCTAACCCTAAACCTCGATTCTACGAAAAAAAACTCTACTACTAACTATAACGAATTCCCACATAACTCTAACGCTAAATGTGCTCGTTTCTAACCCTTACACTAAGTCGTCAATTTCAACACTAATCCTAAGCCTAAATGCACTCTATTCTAACCAAAATGCAATCCTGACACTAAGCCTAACCCTAAACCTCGATTCTGCGAACAAAAACCCTAGCCCTAACCCAAACGAATTCTAACCGCTCGTTTCTAACCCTAACACTAACTCGTCATTTTCAACACTAACCCTAAGACCAAATGCAATCTATTCTAACCCAAATGCAGTCCTGACACTAAGCCTAACCCTAAACCTCGATTCTACGAAAAAAACCTCTAATACTAACTATAACAAATTCTCACCATAACTCTAACCTTAAATGTGCTCGTTTCTAACCCTAACACTAACTCGTCAATTTCAACACTAACCCTAAGTTCAAATGCAATCTATTCTAACCAAAATGCAGTCCTGACACTAAGCCTAACCCTAAACCGAGATTCTACGAAAAAAACCTCTAATAATAACTAAATGAATTCTCACCATAACTCTAACCCTAAATGTGCTCGTTTCTAACACTAACACTAAGTCGTCAATTTCAACACTAACCCTAAGCCCAAATGCACTCTATTCTAACCAAAATGCCATCCTGACACAAAATCTAACACTAAACCTCGATTCTACGAACAAAAAGCCTAGCCCTAACCCAAAAGAATTCTCACCATAACTCTAACCCTAAATGTGCTCGTTTCTAACCCTAACACTAACTCGTCAATTTCAACAATAACCCTAAGCCTAAATGCAATCTATTCTAACCGAAATGCACTCCTGACACTAAGCCTAACCCTAAACCTCGATACTACGAAATAAAACTCTAATACTAACTATAACAAATTCTCACCATAACTCTACCCTAAATGTGCTCGTTTCTAACCCTAACACTAACTCGTCAATTTCAACACTAACCCTAAGCCCAAATGCACTCTATTCTAAGCAAAATGCAATCCTGACACAAAACCTAACACTAAACCTCGATTCTACGAACAAAAACCCTATCCCTAACCCAAACGAATTCTCACCATAACTCTAACCCTAAATGTGCTCGTTTCTAACCCTAACACTAAGTTGTCAATTTGAACACTAACCCTAAGCCTAAATGCAATCTATTCTAACCAAAATGCAGTCCTGACACTAAGCCTAACCATAGACCTCGAATCTACGAAATAAAACTCTAATACTAACTATAACAAATTTTCACCATAACTCTAACCCTAAATGTGCTCGTTTCTAACCCGTACAGTAAGTCGTCAATTTCAACACTAACCCTAAGCCTAAATGCACTCTATTCTAACCAAAATGCAATCCTGACACTAAGCCCAAAACTAAAGCTCGATTCTATGAAAAAAACTCTGCTACTTACTATAACGAATTCTCACCATATTTCTAAGCCTAAATGTGCTCGTTTCTAACCCTAACACTAAGTCGCCAATTTCAACACTAACCTTAAGCCTAAATGCACTCTATTCTAACCAAAATGCTATGCTGACACTAATCCTAACACTAAACCTCAATTCTACGAAAAAAACTCTACTACTAACTATAACGAATTCTCACATAACTCTAACCCTAAATGTGCTCGTTTCTAACCCTGACACAAAGTCGTCAATTTCAACACTAATTCTAAGCCTAAATGCACTCTATTCTAACCAAAATGCAATCCTGACACTAAGCCTAACATGAAACCTCGATTCTACGAAAAAACTATAATACTAACTATAACAAATTCTCACCGTAACTCTAACCCTAAATGTGCTCGTTTCTAAGCCTAGCAGTAAGTGGCCAATTTCAACACTACCCCTAAGCCTAAATGCATTCTATTCTAACCAAAATGAAATCCTGACAATAAACCTAACCCCAAACCTCGATTCTACGAACAAAAACCCTAGCCCTAACCCAAAAGAATTCTCACCATAACTCTAACCCTAAATGTGCTCGTTTCTAACCCTAACACTCACTCGTCAATTTCAACACTAACCCTAAGCCCAAATGCACTCTATTCTAACCAAAATGCAATCCTGACACTATGCCTTACCCTAAACCTCGATTCTACGAAAAAAACTCTAATACTAACTATAACAAATTCTCACCATAACTCTAACCCTAAATGTGCTCGTTTCTAACCCTAACACTAAGTCGTCAATTTCAACACTAACCCTAAGCCTAAATGCACTCTATTCTAACCAAAATGCAATCCTGACACTAAGCCTAACCCTAAACCTCGATTTTACGAAATAAAACTCTAATACTAACTAAACAAATTCTCACCATAACTCTAACCCTAAATGTGCTCGTTTCTAACCCTAACAGAAAGTCGTCAATTTCATCACTAAACCTAAGCCTAAATGCACTCTATTCTAAGCAAAATGCAATCCTGACACTAAGCCTTACCCTAAACCTCGATTCTACGAAAAAAACTCTAATAGTAACTATAACGAAGTCTCACCATAACTCTAACCCTAAAAGTACTCGTTTCAAACCCCAACACTAAGTCGTCAATTTCAACACTACCCCTAAGCCTAAATGCACTCTATTCTAACCAAAATGAAATCATGACACTATGCCTAACCCTAAACCTCGATTCTGCGAAAATAACTCTAATACTAACTAAACGAATTCTCACCATAACTCAAGTCCTAAATGTGCTCGTTTCTAACCCTAACACTAAGTCTTCAATTTCAACAATAACCCTAAGCCTAAATGCAATCTATTCTAACCGAAATGCACTCCTGACACTAAGCCTAACCCTAAACCTCGATTCTACGAAATAAAACTCTAATACTAACTCTAACAAATTCTCACCATAACTCTAACCCTAATTGTGCTCGTTTCTAACCCTAACACTAACTCGTCAATTTCAACACTAACCCTAAGCCCAAATGCACTCTATTCTCAGCAAAATGCAATCCTGACACTATGCCTAACCCTAAACCTCGGTTCTACGAAAAAAACTCTAATACTAACTATAACAAATTCTCACCATAACTCTAACCCTAAATTTGCTCGTTTCTAACGCTAACCCTAAGTCGTCAATTTCAACACTAACCCTAAGCCCAAATGCACTCTATTCTAAGCAAAATGCAATGCTGACACTAAGCCTAACCCTAAACCTCGATTCTACGAAAAAAACTCTAATACTAACTATAACAAATTCTCACCATAACTCTAACCCTAAATGTGCTCGTTTCTAAGCCTAGCAGTAAGTCGCCAATTTCAACACTAACCCTAAGCATAAATGCACTCTATTCTAACCAAAATGCAATCCTGACACTAAGCCTAACACTAAACCTCAATTCCACGAAAAAACTCTAATACTAACTATAACAAATTCTCACCATAACTCTAACCCTAAATGTGCTCGTTTCTAAGCCTAGCAGTAAGTCGCCAATTTCAACACTAACCCTAAGCATAAATGCACTCTATTCTAACCAAAATGCAATCCTGACACTAAGCCTAACCCTAAAACTCGATTCTACGAAAAAAAACTCTACTACTAACTATAACGAATTCCCACATAACTCTAACGCTAAATGTGCTCGTTTCTAACCCTTACACTAAGTCGTCAATTTCAACACTAATCCTAAGCCTAAATGCACTCTATTCTAACCAAAATGCAATCCTGACACTAAGCCTAACCCTAAACCTCGATTCTGCGAACAAAAACCCTAGCCCTAACCCAAACGAATTCTAACCGCTCGTTTCTAACCCTAACACTAACTCGTCATTTTCAACACTAACCCTAAGACCAAATGCAATCTATTCTAACCCAAATGCAGTCCTGACACTAAGCCTAACCCTAAACCTCGATTCTACGAAAAAAACCTCTAATACTAACTATAACAAATTCTCACCATAACTCTAACCTTAAATGTGCTCGTTTCTAACCCTAACACTAACTCGTCAATTTCAACACTAACCCTAAGTTCAAATGCAATCTATTCTAACCAAAATGCAGTCCTGACACTAAGCCTAACCCTAAACCGAGATTCTACGAAAAAAACCTCTAATAATAACTAAATGAATTCTCACCATAACTCTAACCCTAAATGTGCTCGTTTCTAACACTAACACTAAGTCGTCAATTTCAACACTAACCCTAAGCCCAAATGCACTCTATTCTAACCAAAATGCCATCCTGACACAAAATCTAACACTAAACCTCGATTCTACGAACAAAAAGCCTAGCCCTAACCCAAAAGAATTCTCACCATAACTCTAACCCTAAATGTGCTCGTTTCTAACCCTAACACTAACTCGTCAATTTCAACACTAACCCTAAGCCCAAATGCACTCTATTCTAAGCAAAATGCAATCCTGAGAGTATGCCTAACCCTAAACCTCGATTCTACGAAAAAAACTCTAATACTAACTATAACAAATTCTCACCATAACTCTAACCCTAAATGTGCTCGTTTCTAACCCTAACACTAACTCGTCAATTTCAACACTAACCCTAAGCCCAAATGCACTCTATTCTAAGCAAAATGCAATCCTGACAGTATGCCTAACCTTAAACCTCGATTCTACGAAAAAAACTCTAATACTAACTAAACGAATTCTCACCATAACTCTAACCCTAAATGTGCTCGTTTCTAACCCTAACACTAAGTCGTCAATTTCATCACTAAACCTAAGCCTAAATGCACTCTATTCTAACCAAAATGAAATCCTGACACTAAGCTTAACCATAAACCTCGATTCTATGAAAAAAACTCTAATACTATCTAAACGAATTCTCACCATAACTCTAACCCTAAATGTGCTCGTTTCTAACCCTAACAATAAGTCGTCAATTTCAACACTAACTCTAAGCCCAAATGCACTCTATTCTAAGCAAAATGCCATCCTGACACAAAACCTAACACTAAACCTCGATTCTACGAACAAAAACCCTAGCCCTAACCCAAACGAATTCTAACAGTAACTCTAACGGTAAATGTGTTCGTTTCTAACCCTAACACTCACTCGTCAATTTCAACACTAACCCTAAGCCTAAATGCACTCTATTCTAACCAAAATGCAATCCTGACACTAAGTATATCCCTAGACCTCGATTCTACGAAAAAAAATCTAATACTAACTAAACAAATTCTCACCATAACTCTAACCCTAAATGTGCTCGTTTCTAACCCTAACACTAACTCGTCAATTTCAACACTATCCCTAAGCCCAAATGCACTCTATTCTAAGCAAAAGGCAATCCTGACAGTATACCTAACCCTAAACCTCGACTCTACGAAAAAAACTCTAATACTAACTATAACAAATTCTCACCATAACTCTAACCCTAAATGTGCTCGTTTCTAACCCTAACACTAAGTTGTCAATTTGAACACTAACCCTAAGCCTAAATGCAATCTATTCTAACCAAAATGCAGTCCTCACACTAAGCCTAACCATAGACCTCGAATCTACGAAATAAAACTCTAATACTAACTATAACTAATTCTCACCATAACTCTAACCCTAAATGTGCTCGTTTCTAACCCTAACACTAAGTTGTCAATTTGAACATTAACCCTAAGCCTAAATGCAATCTATTCTAACCAAAATGCAGTCCTAACACTAAGCCTAACCACAGGCCTCGAATCTACGAAATAAAACTCTAATACTAACTATAATAAATTCTCACCATAACTCTAACCCTAAATGTGCTCGTTTCTAACCCTAACACTAAGTCGTCAAATTGAACACTAACCCTAAGCCCAAATGCACTCTATTCTAACCAAAATGCAATCCTGATACAAAACCTAACACTAAACCTCGATTCTACGAACAAAAACCCTAACCTTAACCCAAACGAATTCTAACCGTAACTCTAACCCTAAATGTGTTCCTTTCTAACCCTAACACTCACTCGTTAATTTCAACACTAACCCTAAGCCTAAATGCACTCTATTCTAACCAAAATGCAGTCCTGACACTAAGCCTATCCCTAGACCTCGATTCTACGAAAAAAACTCTAATACTAACTAAACAAATTCTCACCATAACTCTAACCCTAAATGTGCTCGTTTCTAACCCTAACACTAACTCGTCAATTTCAACACTAACCCTAAGCCCAAATGCACTCTATTCTAAGCAAAATGCAATCCTGACACTATGCCTAACCCTAAACCTCGATTCTACGAAAAAAACTCTAATACTAACTATAACAAATTCTCACCATAACTCTAACCCTAAATGTGCTCGTTTCTAACCCTAACACTAACTCGTCAATTTCAACACTAACCCTAAGCCCCAATGCACTCTATTCTAAGCAAAATGCAATCCTGACAGTATGCCTAACCCTAAACCTCGATTCTACGAAAAAAACTCTAATACTAACTATAACAAATTCTCACCATAACTCTAACCCTAAATGTGCTCGTTTCTAACCCTAACACTAAGTCGTCAATTTCAACACTAACCTTAAGCCTAAATGCACTCTATTCTAACCAAAATGAAATCCTGACACTAAGCTTAACCATAAACCTCGATTTTATGAAAAAAACTCTAATACTAACTAAACGAATTCTCACCATAACTCTAACCCTAAATGTGCTCGTTTCTAACCCTAACAATAACTCGTCAATTTCAACACTAACCCTAAGCCCAAATGCACTCTATTCTAAGCAAAATGCCATCCTGACACAAAACCTATCACTAAACCTCGATTCAAAGAACAAAAACCCTAGCCCTAACCCAAACGAGTTCTAACCGTAACTCTAACCCTAAATGTGCTCGTTTCTAACCCTAACACTAACTCGTCAATTTCAACACTAATCCTAAGCCTAAATGCAATCTATTCTAACCAAAATGCAATCCTGACACTAAGCCTATCCCTAGACCTCGGTTCTACGAAAAAACTCTAATACTAACTAAACGAATTCTCACCATAACTCTAACCCTAAATGTGCTCGTTTCTAACCCTAACACTAAGTCGTCAATTTCAACACTAGCCCTAAGCCTAAATGCACTCTATTCTAAGCAAAATCCAATCCTGACACTAAGCCTAACAATAAACCTCGATTCTACGAATAAAACTCTACTAATAACTATAACGAATTCCCACATAACTCTAACCCTAAATGTGCTCGTTTCTAACCTGAACACTAAGTCGTCAATTTCAACACTAACCCTAAGCCTAAATGCACTCTATTCTAACCAAAATGCAATGCTGACACTAAGCCTAACCCTAAACCTCGATTCTACGAAAAAAACTCTAATACTAACTATAACAAATTCTCACCATAACTCTAACCCTAAATGTGCTCGTTTCTAAGCCTAGCAGTAAGTCGCCAATTTCAACACTAACCCTAAGCATAAATGCACTCTATTCTAACCAAAATGCAATCCTGACACTAAGCCTAACACTAAACCTCAATTCCACGAAAAAAACTCTAATACTAACTATAACAAATTCTCACCATAACTCTAACCCTAAATGTGCTCGTTTCTAAGCCTAGCAGTAAGTCGCCAATTTCAACACTAACCCTAAGCATAAGTGCACTCTATTCTAACCAAAATGCAATCCTGACACTAAGCCTAACCCTAAACCTCGATTCTACGAAAAAAAACTCTACTACTAACTATAACGAATTCCCACATAACTCTAACGCTAAATGTGCTCGTTTCTAACCCTTACACTAAGTCGTCAATTTCAACACTAATCCTAAGCCTAAATGCACTCTATTCTAACCAAAATGCAATCCTGACACTAAGCCTAACCCTAAACCTCGATTCTGCGAACAAAAACCCTAGCCCTAACCCAAACGAATTCTAACCGCTCGTTTCTAACCCTAACACTAACTCGTCATTTTCAACACTAACCCTAAGACCAAATGCAATCTATTCTAACCCAAATGCAGTCCTGACACTAAGCCTAACCCTAAACCTCGATTCTACGAAAAAAACCTCTAATACTAACTATAACAAATTCTCACCATAACTCTAACCTTAAATGTGCTCGTTTCTAACCCTAACACTAACTCGTCAATTTCAACACTAACCCTAAGTTCAAATGCAATCTATTCTAACCAAAATGCAGTCCTGACACTAAGCCTAACCCTAAACCGAGATTCTACGAAAAAAACCTCTAATAATAACTAAATGAATTCTCACCATAACTCTAACCCTAAATGTGCTCGTTTCTAACACTAACACTAAGTCGTCAATTTCAACACTAACCCTAAGCCCAAATGCACTCTATTCTAACCAAAATGCCATCCTGACACAAAATCTAACACTAAACCTCGATTCTACGAACAAAAAGCCTAGCCCTAACCCAAAAGAATTCTCACCATAACTCTAACCCTAAATGTGCTCGTTTCTAACCCTAACACTAACTCGTCAATTTCAACACTAACCCTAAGCCCAAATGCACTCTATTCTAAGCAAAATGCAATCCTGAGAGTATGCCTAACCCTAAACCTCGATTCTACGAAAAAAACTCTAATACTAACTATAACAAATTCTCACCATAACTCTAACCCTAAATGTGCTCGTTTCTAACCCTAACACTAACTCGTCAATTTCAACACTAACCCTAAGCCCAAATGCACTCTATTCTAAGCAAAATGCAATCCTGACAGTATGCCTAACCTTAAACCTCGATTCTACGAAAAAAACTCTAATACTAACTAAACGAATTCTCACCATAACTCTAACCCTAAATGTGCTCGTTTCTAACCCTAACACTAAGTCGTCAATTTCATCACTAAACCTAAGCCTAAATGCACTCTATTCTAACCAAAATGAAATCCTGACACTAAGCTTAACCATAAACCTCGATTCTATGAAAAAAACTCTAATACTATCTAAACGAATTCTCACCATAACTCTAACCCTAAATGTGCTCGTTTCTAACCCTAACAATAAGTCGTCAATTTCAACACTAACTCTAAGCCCAAATGCACTCTATTCTAAGCAAAATGCCATCCTGACACAAAACCTAACACTAAACCTCGATTCTACGAACAAAAACCCTAGCCCTAACCCAAACGAATTCTAACAGTAACTCTAACGGTAAATGTGTTCGTTTCTAACCCTAACACTCACTCGTCAATTTCAACACTAACCCTAAGCCTAAATGCACTCTATTCTAACCAAAATGCAATCCTGACACTAAGTATATCCCTAGACCTCGATTCTACGAAAAAAAATCTAATACTAACTAAACAAATTCTCACCATAACTCTAACCCTAAATGTGCTCGTTTCTAACCCTAACACTAAGTTGTCAATTTGAACACTAACCCTAAGCCTAAATGCAATCTATTCTAACCAAAATGCAGTCCTCACACTAAGCCTAACCATAGACCTCGAATCTACGAAATAAAACTCTAATACTAACTATAACAAATTCTCACCATAACTCTAACCCTAAATGTGCTCGTTTCTAACCCTAACACTAAGTTGTCAATTTGAACACTAACCCTAAGCCTAAATGCAATCTATTCTAACCAAAATGCAGTCCTCACACTAAGCCTAACCATAGACCTCGAATCTACGAAATAAAACTCTAATACTAACTATAACTAATTCTCACCATAACTCTAACCCTAAATGTGCTCGTTTCTAACCCTAACACTAAGTTGTCAATTTGAACATTAACCCTAAGCCTAAATGCAATCTATTCTAACCAAAATGCAGTCCTAACACTAAGCCTAACCACAGGCCTCGAATCTACGAAATAAAACTCTAATACTAACTATAATAAATTCTCACCATAACTCTAACCCTAAATGTGCTCGTTTCTAACCCTAACACTAAGTCGTCAAATTGAACACTAACCCTAAGCCCAAATGCACTCTATTCTAACCAAAATGCAATCCTGATACAAAACCTAACACTAAACCTCGATTCTACGAACAAAAACCCTAACCTTAACCCAAACGAATTCTAACCGTAACTCTAACCCTAAATGTGTTCCTTTCTAACCCTAACACTCACTCGTTAATTTCAACACTAACCCTAAGCCTAAATGCACTCTATTCTAACCAAAATGCAGTCCTGACACTAAGCCTATCCCTAGACCTCGATTCTACGAAAAAAACTCTAATACTAACTAAACAAATTCTCACCATAACTCTAACCCTAAATGTGCTCGTTTCTAACCCTAACACTAACTCGTCAATTTCAACACTAACCCTAAGCCCAAATGCACTCTATTCTAAGCAAAATGCAATCCTGACACTATGCCTAACCCTAAACCTCGATTCTACGAAAAAAACTCTAATACTAACTATAACAAATTCTCACCATAACTCTAACCCTAAATGTGCTCGTTTCTAACCCTAACACTAACTCGTCAATTTCAACACTAACCCTAAGCCCCAATGCACTCTATTCTAAGCAAAATGCAATCCTGACAGTATGCCTAACCCTAAACCTCGATTCTACGAAAAAAACTCTAATACTAACTATAACAAATTCTCACCATAACTCTAACCCTAAATGTGCTCGTTTCTAACCCTAACACTAAGTCGTCAATTTCAACACTAACCTTAAGCCTAAATGCACTCTATTCTAACCAAAATGAAATCCTGACACTAAGCTTAACCATAAACCTCGATTTTATGAAAAAAACTCTAATACTAACTAAACGAATTCTCACCATAACTCTAACCCTAAATGTGCTCGTTTCTAACCCTAACAATAACTCGTCAATTTCAACACTAACCCTAAGCCCAAATGCACTCTATTCTAAGCAAAATGCCATCCTGACACAAAACCTATCACTAAACCTCGATTCAAAGAACAAAAACCCTAGCCCTAACCCAAACGAGTTCTAACCGTAACTCTAACCCTAAATGTGCTCGTTTCTAACCCTAACACTAACTCGTCAATTTCAACACTAATCCTAAGCCTAAATGCAATCTATTCTAACCAAAATGCAATCCTGACACTAAGCCTATCCCTAGACCTCGGTTCTACGAAAAAACTCTAATACTAACTAAACGAATTCTCACCATAACTCTAACCCTAAATGTGCTCGTTTCTAACCCTAACACTAAGTCGTCAATTTCAACACTAGCCCTAAGCCTAAATGCACTCTATTCTAAGCAAAATCCAATCCTGACACTAAGCCTAACAATAAACCTCGATTCTACGAATAAAACTCTACTAATAACTATAACGAATTCCCACATAACTCTAACCCTAAATGTGCTCGTTTCTAACCTGAACACTAAGTCGTCAATTTCAACACTAACCCTAAGCCTAAATGCACTCTATTCTAACCAAAATGCAATGCTGACACTAAGCCTAACCCTAAACCTCGATTCTACGAAAAAAACTCTAATACTAACTATAACAAATTCTCACCATAACTCTAACCCTAAATGTGCTCGTTTCTAAGCCTAGCAGTAAGTCGCCAATTTCAACACTAACCCTAAGCATAAATGCACTCTATTCTAACCAAAATGCAATCCTGACACTAAGCCTAACACTAAACCTCAATTCCACGAAAAAAACTCTAATACTAACTATAACAAATTCTCACCATAACTCTAACCCTAAATGTGCTCGTTTCTAAGCCTAGCAGTAAGTCGCCAATTTCAACACTAACCCTAAGCATAAGTGCACTCTATTCTAACCAAAATGCAATCCTGACACTAAGCCTAACCCTAAACCTCGATTCTACGAAAAAAAACTCTACTACTAACTATAACGAATTCCCACATAACTCTAACGCTAAATGTGCTCGTTTCTAACCCTTACACTAAGTCGTCAATTTCAACACTAATCCTAAGCCTAAATGCACTCTATTCTAACCAAAATGCAATCCTGACACTAAGCCTAACCCTAAACCTCGATTCTGCGAACAAAAACCCTAGCCCTAACCCAAACGAATTCTAACCGCTCGTTTCTAACCCTAACACTAACTCGTCATTTTCAACACTAACCCTAAGACCAAATGCAATCTATTCTAACCCAAATGCAGTCCTGACACTAAGCCTAACCCTAAACCTCGATTCTACGAAAAAAACCTCTAATACTAACTATAACAAATTCTCACCATAACTCTAACCTTAAATGTGCTCGTTTCTAACCCTAACACTAACTCGTCAATTTCAACACTAACCCTAAGTTCAAATGCAATCTATTCTAACCAAAATGCCATCCTGACACAAAATCTAACACTAAACCTCGATTCTACGAACAAAAAGCCTAGCCCTAACCCAAAAGAATTCTCACCATAACTCTAACCCTAAATGTGCTCGTTTCTAACCCTAACACTAACTCGTCAATTTCAACACTAACCCTAAGCCCAAATGCACTCTATTCTAAGCAAAATGCAATCCTGAGAGTATGCCTAACCCTAAACCTCGATTCTACGAAAAAAACTCTAATACTAACTATAACAAATTCTCACCATAACTCTAACCCTAAATGTGCTCGTTTCTAACCCTAACACTAACTCGTCAATTTCAACACTAACCCTAAGCCCAAATGCACTCTATTCTAAGCAAAATGCAATCCTGACAGTATGCCTAACCTTAAACCTCGATTCTACGAAAAAAACTCTAATACTAACTAAACGAATTCTCACCATAACTCTAACCCTAAATGTGCTCGTTTCTAACCCTAACACTAAGTCGTCAATTTCATCACTAAACCTAAGCCTAAATGCACTCTATTCTAACCAAAATGAAATCCTGACACTAAGCTTAACCATAAACCTCGATTCTATGAAAAAAACTCTAATACTATCTAAACGAATTCTCACCATAACTCTAACCCTAAATGTGCTCGTTTCTAACCCTAACAATAAGTCGTCAATTTCAACACTAACTCTAAGCCCAAATGCACTCTATTCTAAGCAAAATGCCATCCTGACACAAAACCTAACACTAAACCTCGATTCTACGAACAAAAACCCTAGCCCTAACCCAAACGAATTCTAACAGTAACTCTAACGGTAAATGTGTTCGTTTCTAACCCTAACACTAACTCGTCAATTTCAACACTAACCCTAAGCCTAAATGCACTCTATTCTAACCAAAATGCAATCCTGACACTAAGTATATCCCTAGACCTCGATTCTACGAAAAAAAATCTAATACTAACTAAACAAATTCTCACCATAACTCTAACCCTAAATGTGCTCGTTTCTAACCCTAACACTAACTCGTCAATTTCAACACTAACCCTAAGCCCAAATGCACTCTATTCTAAGCAAAAGGCAATCCTGACAGTATACCTAACCCTAAACCTCGACTCTACGAAAAAAACTCTAATACTAACTATAACAAATTCTCACCATAACTCTAACCCTAAATGTGCTCGTTTCTAACCCTAACACTAAGTTGTCAATTTGAACACTAACCCTAAGCCTAAATGCAATCTATTCTAACCAAAATGCAGTCCTCACACTAAGCCTAACCATAGACCTCGAATCTACGAAATAAAACTCTAATACTAACTATAACTAATTCTCACCATAACTCTAACCCTAAATGTGCTCGTTTCTAACCCTAACACTAAGTTGTCAATTTGAACATTAACCCTAAGCTTAAATGCAATCTATTCTAACCAAAATGCAGTCCTGACACTAAGCCTAACCACAGGCCTCGAATCTACGAAATAAAACTCTAATACTAACTATAATAAATTCTCACCATAACTCTAACCCTAAATGTGCTCGTTTCTAACCCTAACACTAAGTCGTCAATTTCAACACTAGCCCTAAGCCTAAATGCACTCTATTCTAAGCAAAATCCAATCCTGACACTAAGCCTAACAATAAACCTCGATTCTACGAATAAAACTCTACTAATAACTATAACGAATTCCCACATAACTCTAACCCTAAATGTGCTCGTTTCTAACCTGAACACTAAGTCGTCAATTTCAACACTAACCCTAAGCCCAAATGCACTCTATTCTAACCAAAATGCAATGCTGACACTAAGCCTAACCCTAAACCTAGATTCTACGAAAAAAACTCTAATACTAACTATAACAAATTCTCACCATAACTCTAACCCTAAATGTGCTCGTTTCTAAGCCTAGCAGTAAGTCGCCAATTTCAACACTAACCCTAAGCATAAATGCACTCTATTCTAACCAAAATGCAATCCTGACACTAAGCCTAACACTAAACCTCAATTCCACGAAAAAAACTCTAATACTAACTATAACAAATTCTCACCATAACTCTAACCCTAAATGTGCTCGTTTCTAAGCCTAGCAGTAAGTCGCCAATTTCAACACTAACCCTAAGCATAAATGCACTCTATTCTAACCAAAATGCAATCCTGACACTAAGCCTAACCCTAAACCTCGATTCTACGAAAAAAAACTCTACTACTAACTATAACGAATTCCCACATAACTCTAACGCTAAATGTGCTCGTTTCTAACCCTTACACTAAGTCGTCAATTTCAACACTAATCCTAAGCCTAAATGCACTCTATTCTAACCAAAATGCAATCCTGACACTAAGCCTAACCCTAAACCTCGATTCTGCGAACAAAAACCCTAGCCCTAACCCAAACGAATTCTAACCGCTCGTTTCTAACCCTAACACTAACTCGTCATTTTCAACACTAACCCTAAGACCAAATGCAATCTATTCTAACCCAAATGCAGTCCTGACACTAAGCCTAACCCTAAACCTCGATTCTACGAAAAAAACCTCTAATACTAACTATAACAAATTCTCACCATAACTCTAACCTTAAATGTGCTCGTTTCTAACCCTAACACTAACTCGTCAATTTCAACACTAACCCTAAGTTCAAATGCAATCTATTCTAACCAAAATGCAGTCCTGACACTAAGCCTAACCCTAAACCGAGATTCTACGAAAAAAACCTCTAATAATAACTAAATGAATTCTCACCATAACTCTAACCCTAAATGTGCTCGTTTCTAACACTAACACTAAGTCGTCAATTTCAACACTAACCCTAAGCCCAAATGCACTCTATTCTAACCAAAATGCCATCCTGACACAAAATCTAACACTAAACCTCGATTCTACGAACAAAAAGCCTAGCCCTAACCCAAAAGAATTCTCACCATAACTCTAACCCTAAATGTGCTCGTTTCTAACCCTAACACTAACTCGTCAATTTCAACACTAACCCTAAGCCCAAATGCACTCTATTCTAAGCAAAATGCAATCCTGAGAGTATGCCTAACCCTAAACGTCGATTCTACGAAAAAAACTCTAATACTAACTATAACAAATTCTCACCATAACTCTAACCCTAAATGTGCTCGTTTCTAACCCTAACACTAACTCGTCAATTTCAACACTAACCCTAAGCCCAAATGCACTCTATTCTAAGCAAAATGCAATCCTGACAGTATGCCTAACCTTAAACCTCGATTCTACGAAAAAAACTCTAATACTAACTAAACGAATTCTCACCATAACTCTAACCCTAAATGTGCTCGTTTCTAACCCTAACACTAAGTCGTCAATTTCATCACTAAACCTAAGCCTAAATGCACTCTATTCTAACCAAAATGAAATCCTGACACTAAGCTTAACCATAAACCTCGATTCTATGAAAAAAACTCTAATACTATCTAAACGAATTCTCACCATAACTCTAACCCTAAATGTGCTCGTTTCTAACCCTAACAATAAGTCGTCAATTTCAACACTAACTCTAAGCCCAAATGCACTCTATTCTAAGCAAAATGCCATCCTGACACAAAACCTAACACTAAACCTCGATTCTACGAACAAAAACCCTAGCCCTAACCCAAACGAATTCTAACAGTAACTCTAACGGTAAATGTGTTCGTTTCTAACCCTAACACTCACTCGTCAATTTCAACACTAACCCTAAGCCTAAATGCACTCTATTCTAACCAAAATGCAATCCTGACACTAAGTATATCCCTAGACCTCGATTCTACGAAAAAAAATCTAATACTAACTAAACAAATTCTCACCATAACTCTAACCCTAAATGTGCTCGTTTCTAACCCTAACACTAACTCGTCAATTTCAACACTAACCCTAAGCCCAAATGCACTCTATTCTAAGCAAAAGGCAATCCTGACAGTATACCTAACCCTAAACCTCAACTCTACGAAAAAAACTCTAATACTAACTATAACAAATTCTCACCATAACTCTAACCCTAAATGTGCTCGTTTCTAACCCTAACACACTAACCCTAAGCCTAAATGCAATCTATTCTAACCAAAATGCAGTCCTCACACTAAGCCTAACCATAGACCTCGAATCTACGAAATAAAACTCTAATACTAACTATAACTAATTCTCACCATAACTCTAACCCTAAATGTGCTCGTTTCTAACCCTAACACTAAGTTGTCAATTTCAACATTAACCCTAAGCCTAAATGCAATCTATTCTAACCAAAATGCAGTCCTGACACTAAGCCTAACCACAGGCCTCGAATCTACGAAATAAAACTCTAATACTAACTATAATAAATTCTCACCATAACTCTAACCCTAAATGTGCTCGTTTCTAACCCTAACACTAAGTCGTCAATTTCAACACTAGCCCTAAGCCTAAATGCACTCTATTCTAAGCAAAATCCAATCCTGATACAAAACCTAACACTAAACCTCGATTCTACGAACAAAAACCCTAACCTTAACCCAAACGAATTCTAACCGTAACTCTAACCCTAAATGTGTTCCTTTCTAACCCTAACACTCACTCGTTAATTTCAACACTAACCCTAAGCCTAAATGCACTCTATTCTAACCAAAATGCAGTCCTGACACTAAGCCTATCCCTAGACCTCTATTCTACGAAAAAAACTCTAATACTAACTAAACAAATTCTCACCATAACTCTAACCCTAAATGTGCTCGTTTCTAACCCTAACACTAACTCGTCAATTTCTACACTAACCCTAAGCCCAAATGCACTCTATTCTAAGCAAAATGCAATCCTGACACTATGCCTAACCCTAAACCTCGATTCTACGAAAAAAACTCTAATACTAACTATAACAAATTCTCACCATAACTCTAACCCTAAATGTGCTCGTTTCTAACCCTAACACTAACTCGTCAATTTCAACACTAACCCTAAGCCCCAATGCACTCTATTCTAAGCAAAATGCAATCCTGACAGTATGCCTAACCCTAAACCTCGATTCTACGAAAAAAACTCTAATACTAACTATAACAAATTCTCACCATAACTCTAACCCTAAATGTGCTCGTTTCTAACCCTAACACTAAGTCGTCAATTTCAACACTAACCTTAAGCCTAAATGCACTCTATTCTAACCAAAATGAAATCCTGACACTAAGCTTAACCATAAACCTCGATTTTATGAAAAAAACTCTAATACTAACTAAACGAATTCTCACCATAACTCTAACCCTAAATGTGCTCGTTTCTAACCCTAACACTAACTCGTCAATTTCAACACTAACCCTAAGCCCAAATGCACTCTATTCTAAGCAAAATGCCATCCTGACACAAAACCTATCACTAAACCTCGATTCAAAAAACAAAAACCCTAGCCCTAACCCAAACGAGTTCTAACCGTAACTCTAACCCTAAATGTGCTCGTTTCTAACCCTAACACTAACTCGTCAATTTCAACACTA
This sequence comes from Notamacropus eugenii, assembly GCF_028372415.1. NCBI lineage: Eukaryota > Metazoa > Chordata > Mammalia > Diprotodontia > Macropodidae > Notamacropus > Notamacropus eugenii. Next base: position 168,170,333 of record NC_092877.1, on the reverse strand, counting down.
ATCCTAAGCCTAAATGCAATCTATTCTAACCAAAATGCAATCCTGACACTAAGCCTATCTCTAGACCTCGGTTCTACGAAAAAACTCTAATACTAACTAAACGAATTCTCACCATAACTCTAACCCTAAATGTGCTCGTTTCTAACCCTAACACTAAGTCGTCAATTTCAACACTAGCCCTAAGCCTAAATGCACTCTATTCTAAGCAAAATCCAATCCTGACACTAAGCCTAACAATAAACCTCGATTCTACGAATAAAACTCTACTAATAACTATAACGAATTCCCACATAACTCTAACCCTAAATGTGCTCGTTTCTAACCTGAACACTAAGTCGTCAATTTCAACACTAACCCTAAGCCTAAATGCACTCTATTCTAACCAAAATGCAGTCCTGACACTAAGCCTAACCCTAAACCTCGATTCTACGCAAAAAAGCTCTAATACTAACTATAACAAATTCTCACCACAACTCTAACGCTAAATGTGCTCCTTTCTAACACTAACACTAAGTCGTCAATTTCAACACTAGCCCTAAGCCTAAATGCACTCTATTCTGACCAAAATGCAGTCCTGACACTAAGCCTAACCCTAAACCTCGATTCTACGAAAAAAACCTCTAACACTAACTATAACAAATTCTCACCATAACTCTAACCCTAAATGTGCTCGTTTCTAACCCTAACACTAAGTCGTCAATTTCAACACTACCCCTAAGCCTAAATGCACTCTATTCTACCCAAAATGCAATCCTGACACTAAGCCTAACACTAAACCTCAATTCCACGAAAAAAACTCTAATACTAACTATAACAAATTCTCACCATAACTCTAACCCTAAATGTGCTCGTTTCTAAGCCTAGCAGTAAGTCGCCAATTTCAACACTAACCCTAAGCATAAATGCACTCTATTCTAACCAAAATGCAATCCTGACACTAAGCCTAACCCTAAACCTCGATTCTAAGAAAAAAAAACTCTACTACTAACTAAAACGAATTCCCACATAACTCTAACCCTAAATGTGCTCGTTTCTAACCCGTACAGTAAGTCGTCAATTTCAACACTAACCCTAAGCCTAAATAAACTCTATTCTAACCAAAATGCAATCCTGACACTAAGCCTAACACTAAACCTCGATTCTACGAATAAAACTCTACTAATAACTATAACGAATTCTCACCATATCTCTAACCCTAAATGTGCTCGTTTCTAACCCTAACACTAACTCGCCAATTTCAACACTAACCGTAAGCCTACATGCACTCTATTCTAACCAAAATGCAATGCTGACACTAAGCCTATCACTAAACATCGATTTTACGAAAAAACTGTACTCCTAACTATAACGAATTCTCTCATAACTCTAACCCTTAATGTGCTCCTTTGTAACCCTAACACTAAGTCGACAATTTCAACACTAACCCTAAGCCTAAATGCACTCTATTCTAAAAAAAAGGCAATCCTGACACTAAGCCAAACCCTAAACCTCGATTCTACGAACAAAAAACTCTACTACTAACTATAACGAATTCCCACATAACTCTAACACTAAATGTGCTCGTTTCTAACCATTACACTAAGTCGCCAATTTCAACACTAAACCTAAGCCTAAATGTACTCTATTCTATCCAAAATGCAATCCTGACACTAAGCCAAACACTATACCTCCATTCTACGAATAAAACTCTACTAATAACTGTAACGAACTCCCACGTAACTCTAACCTTAAATGTGCTCGTTTCTAACCCGAAGACTAAGTCGTCAATTTCACACTAACCCTAAGCCTAAATGCACTCTATTCTAACCAAAATGCAATCCTGACACTAAGCCTAACTCTAAACCTCGATTCTACGAAAAAAACTCTAATACTAACTATAACAAATTCTCACCATATCTCTAACCCTAAATGTGCTCGTTTCCAACCCTAACACTAAGTCGTCAATTTCAACACTAACCCTAAGCCTAAATGCACTCTATTCGAACCAAAATGCAATGCTGACACTAAGCCTAACACTAAACCTCGATTCTACGAAAAAAACTCTACTACTAACTATAACGAATTCTCACATAACTCTAACCCTTAATGTGCTCCTTTCTAACCCTAACACTAAGTCGTCAATTTCAACACTAACCTTAAGCCTAAATGCACTCTATTCTAAAAAAAAGGCAATCCTCACACTAAGCCAAAACCTAAACCTCGATTCTACGAAAAAAAAACTCTACTACTAACTATAATGACTTCCCACATAACTCTAACCCTAAATGTGCTCGTTTCTAACCATTACACTAAGTCGCCAATTTCAACACTAAACCTAAGCCTAAATGTACTCTATTCTATCCAAAAAGCAATCCTGACACTAAGCCTAACACTATACCTCGATTCTACGGATAAAACTCTACTAATAACTATAACGAACTCCCACATAACTCTAACCCTAAATGTGTTGGTTTCTAACCCTAACACTAAGTCGCCAATTTCAACACTAACCGTAAGCCTAAATGCACTCTATTCTAACCAAAATGCAATGCTGACACTAAGCCTAACCCTAAACCTCGATTCTACGAAAAAAACTCTAATACTAACTATAACAAATTCTCACCATATCTCTAACCCTAAATGTGCTCGTTTCTAACCCTAACACTAAGTCGTCAATTTCAACACTACCCCTAAGCCTAAATGCACTCTATTCTAACCAAAATGCAATCCTGACACTAAGCCTAACACTAAACCTCAATTCCACGAAAAAAACTCTAATACTAACTATAACAAATTCTCACCATAACTCTAACCCTAAATGTGCTCGTTTCTAAGCCTAGCAGTAAGTCGCCAATTTCAACACTAACCCTAAGCATAAATGCACTCTATTCTAACCAAAATGCAATCCTGACACTAAGCCTAACCCTAAATCTCGATTCTACGAAAAAAAACTCTACTACTAACTATAACGAATTCCCACATAACTCTAACGCTAAATGTGCTCGTTTCTAACCCTTACACTAAGTCGTCAATTTCAACACTAATCCTAAGCCTAAATGCACTCTATTCTAACCAAAATGCAATCCTGACACTAAGCCTCACCCTAAACCTCGATTCTAAGAAAAAAAAAACTCTACTACTAACTAAAACGAATTCCCACATAACTCTAACCCTAAATGTGCTCGTTTCTAACCCGTACAGTAAGTCGTCAATTTCAACACTAACCCTAAGCCTAAATAAACTCTATTCTAACCAAAATGCAATCCTGACACTAAGCCTAACCCTAAACCTCGATTCTACGAATAAAACTCTACTAATAACTATAACGAATTCTCACCATATTTCTAACCATAAATGTGCTCGTTTCTAACCCTAACACTAAGTCGCCAATTTCAACACTAACCGTAAGCCTAAATGCACTCTATTCTAACCAAAATGCAATGCTGACACTAAGCCTAACCCTAAACCTCAATTCCACGAAAAAAACTCTAATACTAACTATAACAAATTCTCACCATATCTTTAACCCTAAATGTGCTCGTTTCTAACCCTAACACTAACTCGTCAATTTCAACACTAACCCTAAGCCTAAATGCAATCTATTCTAACCAAAATGCAATCCTGACACTAAGCCTATCCCTAGACCTCGGTTCTACGAAAAAACTCTAATACTAACTATAACAAATTCTCACCATAACTCTAACCCTAAATGTGCTCGTTTCTAACCCTAACACTAAGTCGTCAATTTCAACACTAGCCCTAAGCCTAAATGCACTCTATTCTAAGCAAAATCCAATCCTGACACTAAGCCTAACAATAAACCTCGATTCTACGAATAAAACTCTACTAATAACTATAACGAATTCCCACATAACTCTAACCCTAAATGTGCTCGTTTCTAACCTGAACACTAAGTCGTCAATTTCAACACTAACCCTAAGCCTAAATGCACTCTATTCTAACCAAAATGCAGTCCTGACACTAAGCCTAACCCTAAACCTCGATTCTACGCAAAAAAGCTCTAATACTAACTATAACAAATTCTCACCACAACTCTAACGCTAAATGTGCTCCTTTCTAACACTAACACTAAGTCGTCAATTTCAACACTAGCCCTAAGCCTAAATGCACTCTATTCTGACCAAAATGCAGTCCTGACACTAAGCCTAACCCTAAACCTCGATTCTACGAAAAAAACCTCTAACACTAACTATAACAAATTCTCACCATAACTCTAACCCTAAATGTGCTCGTTTCTAACCCTAACACTAAGTCGTCAATTTCAACACTACCCCTAAGCCTAAATGCACTCTATTCTACCCAAAATGCAATCCTGACACTAAGCCTAACACTAAACCTCAATTCCACGAAAAAAACTCTAATACTAACTATAACAAATTCTCACCATAACTCTAACCCTAAATGTGCTCGTTTCTAAGCCTAGCAGTAAGTCGCCAATTTCAACACTAACCCTAAGCATAAATGCACTCTATTCTAACCAAAATGCAATCCTGACACTAAGCCTAACCCTAAACCTCGATTCTAAGAAAAAAAAACTCTACTACTAACTAAAACGAATTCCCACATAACTCTAACCCTAAATGTGCTCGTTTCTAACCCGTACAGTAAGTCGTCAATTTCAACACTAACCCTAAGCCTAAATAAACTCTATTCTAACCAAAATGCAATCCTGACACTAAGCCTAACACTAAACCTCGATTCTACGAATAAAACTCTACTAATAACTATAACGAATTCTCACCATATCTCTAACCCTAAATGTGCTCGTTTCTAACCCTAACACTAACTCGCCAATTTCAACACTAACCGTAAGCCTACATGCACTCTATTCTAACCAAAATGCAATGCTGACACTAAGCCTATCACTAAACATCGATTTTACGAAAAAACTGTACTCCTAACTATAACGAATTCTCTCATAACTCTAACCCTTAATGTGCTCCTTTGTAACCCTAACACTAAGTCGACAATTTCAACACTAACCCTAAGCCTAAATGCACTCTATTCTAAAAAAAAAGGCAATCCTGACACTAAGCCAAACCCTAAACCTCGATTCTACGAACAAAAAACTCTACTACTAACTATAACGAATTCCCACATAACTCTAACACTAAATGTGCTCGTTTCTAACCATTACACTAAGTCGCCAATTTCAACACTAAACCTAAGCCTAAATGTACTCTATTCTATCCAAAATGCAATCCTGACACTAAGCCAAACACTATACCTCCATTCTACGAATAAAACTCTACTAATAACTGTAACGAACTCCCACATAACTCTAACCTTAAATGTGCTCGTTTCTAACCCGAAGACTAAGTCGTCAATTTCACACTAACCCTAAGCCTAAATGCACTCTATTCTAACCAAAATGCAATCCTGACACTAAGCCTAACTCTAAACCTCGATTCTACGAAAAAACTCTAATACTAACTATAACAAATTCTCACCATATCTCTAACCCTAAATGTGCTCGTTTCCAACCCTAACACTAAGTCGTCAATTTCAACATTAACCCTAAGCCTAAATGCACTCTATTCGAACCAAAATGCAATGCTGACACTAAGCCTAACACTAAACCTCGATTCTACGAAAAAAACTCTACTACTAACTATAACGAATTCTCACATAACTCTAACCCTTAATGTGCTCCTTTCTAACCCTAACACTAAGTCGTCAATTTCAACACTAACCTTAAGCCTAAATGCACTCTATTCTAAAAAAAAGGCAATCCTCACACTAAGCCAAAACCTAAACCTCGATTCTACGAAAAAAAAACTCTACTACTAACTATAATGACTTCCCACATAACTCTAACCCTAAATGTGCTCGTTTCTAACCATTACACTAAGTCGCCAATTTCAACACTAAACCTAAGCCTAAATGTACTCTATTCTATCCAAAAAGCAATCCTGACACTAAGCCTAACACTATACCTCGATTCTACGGATAAAACTCTACTAATAACTATAACGAACTCCCACATAACTCTAACCCTAAATGTGTTGGTTTCTAACCCTAACACTAAGTCGCCAATTTCAACACTAACCGTAAGCCTAAATGCACTCTATTCTAACCAAAATGCAATGCTGACACTAAGCCTAACCCTAAACCTCGATTCTACGAAAAAAACTCTAATACTAACTATAACAAATTCTCACCATATCTCTAACCCTAAATGTGCTCGTTTCTAACCCTAACACTAAGTCGTCAATTTCAACACTACCCCTAAGCCTAAATGCACTCTATTCTAACCAAAATGCAATCCTGACACTAAGCCTAACACTAAACCTCAATTCCACGAAAAAAACTCTAATACTAACTAAACAAATTCTCACCATAACTCTAACCCTAAATGTGCTCGTTTCTAAGCCTAGCAGTAAGTCGCCAATTTCAACACTAACCCTAAGCATAAATGCACTCTATTCTAACCAAAATGCAATCCTGACACTAAGCCTAACCCTAAATCTCGATTCTACGAAAAAAAACTCTACTACTAACTATAACGAATTCCCACATAACTCTAACGCTAAATGTGCTCGTTTCTAACCCTTACACTAAGTCGTCAATTTCAACACTAATCCTAAGCCTAAATGCACTCTATTCTAACCAAAATGCAATCCTGACACTAAGCCTAACCCTAAACCTCGATTCTAAGAAAAAAAAAACTCTACTACTAACTAAAACGAATTCCCACATAACTCTAACCCTAAATGTGCTCGTTTCTAACCCGTACAGTAAGTCGTCAATTTCAACACTAACCCTAAGCCTAAATAAACTCTATTCTAACCAAAATGCAATCCTGACACTAAGCCTAACCCTAAACCTCGATTCTACGAATAAAACTCTACTAATAACTATAACGAATTCTCACCATATTTCTAACCATAAATGTGCTCGTTTCTAACCCTAACACTAAGTCGCCAATTTCAACACTAACCGTAAGCCTAAATGCACTCTATTCTAACCAAAATGCAATGCTGACACTAAGCCTAACACTAAACCTCAATTCCACGAAAAAAACTCTAATACTAACTATAACAAATTCTCACCATATCTTTAACCCTAAATGTGCTCGTTTCCAACCCTAACACTAAGTCGTCAATTTCAACACTAACCCTAAGCCTAAATGCACTCTATTCGAACCAAAATGCAATGCTGACACTAAGCCTAGCACTAAACCTCGATTCTACGAATAAAACTCTACTAATAACTATAACGAATTCTCACCATATCTTTAACCCTAAATGTGCTCGTTTCTAATCCTAACACTAAGTCCTCAATTTCAACACTACCCCTAAGACTAAATGCACTCTATTCTAACCAAAATGCAATCCTGACACTAACCCTAACACTAAACCTCGATTCTACGAATAAAACTCTACTAATAACTATAATGAATTCTCACCATATCTCTAACCCTAAATGTGCTCGTTTCTAAACCTAACACTAAGTCGCCAATTTCAACACTAACCGTAAGCCTAAATGCACTCTATTCTAACCAAAATGCAATCCTGACACTAAGCCTAACTCTAATCCTCGATACTACGAAAAAAACTCTAATACTAACTATAACAAATTCTCACCATATCTCTAACCCTAAATGTGCTCGTTTCTAACCCTAACACTAAGTCGCCTATTTCAACACTAACCCTAAGCCTAAATGTACTCTATTCTATCCAAAATGCAATCCTGACACTAAGCCTAACACTATATCTCGATTCTACGAAAAAAACTCTAATACTAACTATAACAAATTCTCACCATATCTCTAACCCTAAATGTGCTCGTTTCTAACCCGAACACTAAGTCGCCAATTTCAACACTAACCCTAAGCCTAAATGCACTCTATTCTAACCAAAATGCAATCCTGACACTAAGCCAAACCCTAAACCTCGATTCTACGAAAAAAAAACTCTACTACGAACTATAATGACTTCCCACAAAACTCTAACCCTAAATGTGCTCGTTTCTAACCATTACACTAAGTCGCCAATTTCAACACTAAACCTAAGCCTAAATGTACTCTATTCTATCCAAAATGCAATCCTGACACTAACCCTAACACTAAACCTCGATTCTACGAATAAAACTCTACTAATAACTATAACGAATTCTCACCATATCTCTAACCCTAAATGTGCTCGTTTCTAACCCTAACACTAAGTCGTCAATTTCAACACTAACCTTAAGCCTAAATGCACTCTATTCTAAAAAAAAGGCAATCCTCACACTAAGCCAAAACCTAAACCTCGATTCTACGAAAAAAAAACTCTACTACTAACTATAATGACTTCCCACATAACTCTAACCCTAAATGTGCTCGTTTCTAACCATTACACTAAGTCGCCAATTTCAACACTAAACCTAAGCCTAAATGTACTCTATTCTATCCAAAAAGCAATCCTGACACTAAGCCTAACACTATACCTCGATTCTACGGATAAAACTCTACTAATAACTATAACGAACTCCCACATAACTCTAACCCTAAATGTGTTGGTTTCTAACCCTAACACTAAGTCGCCAATTTCAACACTAACCGTAAGCCTAAATGCACTCTATTCTAACCAAAATGCAATGCTGACACTAAGCCTAACCCTAAACCTCGATTCTACGAAAAAAACTCTAATACTAACTATAACAAATTCTCACCATATCTCTAACCCTAAATGTGCTCGTTTCTAACCCTAACACTAAGTCGTCAATTTCAACACTACCCCTAAGCCTAAATGCACTCTATTCTAACCAAAATGCAATCCTGACACTAAGCCTAACACTAAACCTCAATTCCACGAAAAAAACTCTAATACTAACTATAACAAATTCTCACCATAACTCTAACCCTAAATGTGCTCGTTTCTAAGCCTAGCAGTAAGTCGCCAATTTCAACACTAACCCTAAGCATAAATGCACTCTATTCTAACCAAAATGCAATCCTGACACTAAGCCTAACCCTAAATCTCGATTCTACGAAAAAAAACTCTACTACTAACTATAACGAATTCCCACATAACTCTAACGCTAAATGTGCTCGTTTCTAACCCTTACACTAAGTCGTCAATTTCAACACTAATCCTAAGCCTAAATGCACTCTATTCTAACCAAAATGCAATCCTGACACTAAGCCTAACCCTAAACCTCGATTCTAAGAAAAAAAAAATCTACTACTAACTAAAACGAATTCCCACATAACTCTAACCCTAAATGTGCTCGTTTCTAACCCGTACAGTAAGTCGTCAATTTCAACACTAACCCTAAGCCTAAATAAACTCTATTCTAACCAAAATGCAATCCTGACACTAAGCCTAACCCTAAACCTCGATTCTACGAATAAAACTCTACTAATAACTATAACGAATTCTCACCATATTTCTAACCATAAATGTGCTCGTTTCTAACCCTAACACTAAGTCGCCAATTTCAACACTAACCGTAAGCCTAAATGCACTCTATTCTAACCAAAATGCAATGCTGACACTAAGCCTAACACTAAACCTCAATTCCACGAAAAAAACTCTAATACTAACTATAACAAATTCTCACCATATCTTTAACCCTAAATGTGCTCGTTTCCAACCCTAACACTAAGTCGTCAATTTCAACACTAACCCTAAGCCTAAATGCACTCTATTCGAACCAAAATGCAATGCTGACACTAAGCCTAGCACTAAACCTCGATTCTACGAATAAAACTCTACTAATAACTATAACGAATTCTCACCATATCTTTAACCCTAAATGTGCTCGTTTCTAATCCTAACACTAAGTCCTCAATTTCAACACTACCCCTAAGACTAAATGCACTCTATTCTAACCAAAATGCAATCCTGACACTAACCCTAACACTAAACCTCGAATCTACGAATAAAACTCTACTAATAACTATAATGAATTCTCACCATATCTCTAACCCTAAATGTGCTCGTTTCTAAACCTAACACTAAGTCGCCAATTTCAACACTAACCGTAAGCCTAAATGCACTCTATTCTAACCAAAATGCAATCCTGACACTAAGCCTAACTCTAATCCTCGATACTACGAAAAAAACTCTAATACTAACTATAACAAATTCTCACCATATCTCTAACCCTAAATGTGCTCGTTTCTAACCCTAACACTAAGTCGCCTATTTCAACACTAACCCTAAGCCTAAATGTACTCTATTCTATCCAAAATGCAATCCTGACACTAAGCCTAACACTATATCTCGATTCTACGAAAAAAACTCTAATACTAACTATAACAAATTCTCACCATATCTCTAACCCTAAATGTGCTCGTTTCTAACCCGAACACTAAGTCGCCAATTTCAACACTAACCCTAAGCCTAAATGCACTCTATTCTAACCAAAATGCAATCCTGACACTAAGCCAAACCCTAAACCTCGATTCTACGAAAAAAAAACTCTACTACGAACTATAATGACTTCCCACAAAACTCTAACCCTAAATGTGCTCGTTTCTAACCATTACACTAAGTCGCCAATTTCAACACTAAACCTAAGCCTAAATGTACTCTATTCTATCCAAAATGCAATCCTGACACTAACCCTAACACTAAACCTCGATTCTACGAATAAAACTCTACTAATAACTATAACGAATTCTCACCATATCTCTAACCCTAAATGTGCTCGTTTCTAAACCTAACACTAAGTCGCCAATTTCAACACTAACCGTAAGCCTAAATGCACTCTATTCTAACCAAAATGCAATGCTGACACTAAGCCTATCACTAAACCTCGATTCTACGAAAAAAACTCTACTCCTAACTATAACGAATTCTCACATAACTCTAACCCTTAATGTGCTCCTTTCTAACCCTAACACTAAGTCGACAATTTCAACACTAAACCTAAGCCTAAATGCAGTCTATTCTAACCAAAATGCAATCCTGACACTAAGCCTAACCCTAAACTTCGATTCTACGAAAAAAACTCTAATACTAACTATATGAAATTCTCACCATATCTCTAACGATAAATGTGCTCGTTTCTAACCCTAACACTAAGTCGCCAATTTCAACACTAACCCTAAGCCTAAATGCACTCTATTCTAACCAAAATGCAATCCTGACACTAAGCCTAACACTAAACCTCAATTCTACGAAAAAATTCTAAGACTAACTATAACAAATTCTCACCATAACTCTAACACTAAATGTGCTCGTTTCTAACCCTAACACTAACTCGCCAATTTCAACACTAATCCAAACCATAAATGCACTCTATTCTAACCAAAATGCAATCCTGACAGTAAGCCTAACCCTAAACCTCGATTCTAGGAATAAAACTCTACTAATAACTATAAGGAATTCTCACCATATCTCTAACCCTAAATGTGCTCGTTTCTAACCCTAACACTAACTCGCCAATTTCAACACTAATCCAAAGCATAAATGCACTCTATTCTAACCAAAATGCAATCCTGACACTAAGCCTAACCCTAAACCTCGATTCTACGAAAAAAAACTCTATTACTAACTATAACGAATTCTCACCATATCTCTAACCCTAAATGTGCTCGTTTCTAACACTAACACTAAGTCGCCAATTTCAACACTAACCCTAAGCCTAAATGCACTCTATTCTAACCAAAATGCAATCCTGACACTAAGCCTAACCCTAAACTTCGATTCTACGAAAAAAACTCTAAGACTAACTATAACAAATTCTCACCATAACTCTAACACTAAATGTGCTCGTTTCTAACCCGTACAGTAAGTCGTCAATTTCAACACTAACCCTAAGCCTAAATACACTCTATTCTAACCAAAATGCAATCCTGACACTAAGCCTAACACTAAACCTCGATTCTACGAATAAAACTCTACTAATAACTATAAGGAATTCTCATCATTTCTCTAAACCTAAATGTGCTCGTTACTAACCCTAACACTAAGTCGCCAATTTCAACACTAACCCAAAGCATAAATGCACTCTATTCTAACCAAAATGCAATCGTGACACTAAGCCTAACCCTAAACCTCGATTCTACGAAAAAAAACTCTATTACTAACTATAACGAATTCCCACATAACTCTAACTCTAAATGTGCTCGTTTCTAACCCTTACACTAAGTCGTCAATTTCAACACTAATCCTAAGCTTAAATGCACTCTATTCTAACCAAAATGCAATCCTGACACTAAGCCTAACCCTAAACCTCGATTCTACGAATAAAACTCTACTAATAACTATAACGAATTCTCACCATATCTCTAACCCTAAATGTGCTCGTTTCTAACCCTAACACTAACTCGTCAATTTCAACACTAACCCTAAGCCCAAATGCACTCTATTCTAAGCAAAATGCAATCCTGACACTATGCCTAACCCAAAACCTCGGTTCTACGAAAAAAACTCTAATACTAACTATAACAAATTCTCACCATAACTCTAACCCTAAATTTGCTCGTTTCTAACCCTAACACTAAGTCGTCAATTTCAACACTAACCCTAAGCCCAAATGCACTCTATTCTAAGCAAAATGCAATCCTGACACAAAACCTAACACTAAACCTCGATTCTACGAACAAAAACCCTAGCCCTAACCCAAACGAATTCTAACCGTAACTCTAACCCTAAATGTGTTCGTTTCTAACCCTAACACTCACTCGTCAATTTCAACACTAACCCTAAGCCTAAATGTACTCTATTCTAACCAAATTGCAATCCTCACACTAAGCCTAACTCTAGACCTCGATTCTACTTAAAAAACTCTAATACTAACTAAACGAATTCTCACCATGACTCTAATCCTAAATGTGCTCTTTCTAACCCTAACACTAAGTCGTCAATTTAAACACTAACCCTAAGCCCAAATGCACTCTATTCTAACCAAAATGCAATCCTGACACAAAACCTAACACTAAACCTCGATTCAACGAACAAAAACCCTAGCCCTAACCCAAACGAGTTCTAACCGTAACTCTAACCCTAAATGTGCTCGTTTCTAACCCTAACACTAACTCGTCAATTTCAACACTAACCCTAAGCCAAAATGCACTCTATTCTAACCAAAATGCAATCCTGACACTAAGCCTAACCCTAAACCTCGGTTCTACGAAAAAACTCTAATACTAACTAAACGAATTCTCACCATAACTCTAACTCTAAATGTGCTCGTTTCTAACCCTAACACTAAGTCGTCAATTTCAACACTAACCCTAAGCCTAAATGCACTCTATTCTAACCAAAATGCAATCCTGACACTAAGCCTAACTCTAAACCTCGATTCTACGAAAAAAACTCTAATACTAACTATAACAAATTCTCACCATATCTCTAACCCTAAATGTGCTCGTTTCTAATCCTAAAACTAAGTCCTCAATTTCAACATTACCCCTAAGCTTAAATGCACTCTATTCTAACCAAAATGCAATCCTGACACTAAGCCAAACCCTAAACCTCGATTCTACGAAAAAAAAACTCTACTACTAACTACAATGACTTCCCACATAACTCTAACCCTAAATGTGCTCGTTTCTAACCATTACACTAAGTCGCCAATTTCAACACTAAACCTAAGCCTAAATGTACTCTATTCTATCCAAAATGCAATCCTGACACTAACCCTAACACTAAACCTCGATTCTACGAATAAAACTCTACTAATAACTATAACGAATTCTCACCATATCTCTAACCCTAAATGTGCTCGTTTCTAACCCTAACACTAACTCGTCAATTTCAACACTAACCCTAAGACCAAATGCACTCTATTCTCAGCAAAATGCAATCCTGACACAAAACCTAACACTAAACCTCGATTCTATGAAGAAAACTCTACTACTAACTATAACGAATTCTCACATAACTCTTACCCTAAATGTGCTCGTTTCTAACAATAACACTAACTCGTCAATTTCAACACTAATCCTAAGCCTAAATGCAATCTATTCTAACCAAAATGCAATCCTGACACTAAGCCTATCTCTAGACCTCGGTTCTACGAAAAAACTCTAATACTAACTAAACGAATTCTCACCATAACTCTAAACCTAAATGTGCTCGTTTCTAACCCTAACACTCACTCGTCAGTTTCAACACTAACCCTAAGCCCAAATGCACTCTATTCTAACCAAAATGCAATCCTGACACTAAGCCTTACAATAAACCTCGATTCTACGAAAAAACTCTAATACTAACTATAACAAATTCTCACCATAACTCTAACCCTAAATGTGCTCGTTTCTAACCCTAATACTCAGTCGTCAATTTCAACACTACCCCTAAGCCTAAATGAACTCTATTCTAACCAAAATGCAATCCTGACACTAAGCCTAACACTAAACCTCAATTCTACGAAAAAAACTCTAATACTAACTATAACAAATTCTCACCATAACTCTAACCCTAAATGTGCTCGTTTCTAACCCGTACAGTAAGTCGTCAATTTCATCACTAAACCTAAGCCTAAATGCACTCTATTCTAACCAAAATGCAATCCTGACACTAAGCCTTACCCTAAACCTCGATTCTACGAAAAAAACTCTAATAGTAACTATAACGAAGTCTCACCATAACTCTAACCCTAAAAGTACTCGTTTCAAACCCCAACACTAAGTTGTCAATTTCAACACTCATCCTAAGCCTAATGCACTCTATTCTAACCAAAATGAAATCATGACACTAAGCCTAACCCTAAACCTCGATTCTGCGAAAATAACTCTAATACTAACTAAACGAATTCTCACCATAACTCAAATCCTAAATGTGCTCGTTTCTAACCCTAACACTAAGTCGTCAATTTCAACAATAACCCTAAGCCTAAATGCAATCTATTCCAACCGAAATGCACTCCTGACACTAAGCCTAACCCTAAACCTCGATTCTACGAAATAAAACTCTAATACTAACTATAACAAATTCTCACCATAACTCTACCCTAAATGTGCTCGTTTCCAACCCTAACACTAACTCGTCAATTTCAACACTAACCCTAAGCCCAAATGCACTCTATTCTAAGCAAAATGCAATCCTGACACTATGCCTAACCCTAAACCTCGGTTCTACGAAAAAAACTCTAATACTAACTATAACAAATTCTCACCATAACTCTAACCCTAAATTTGCTCGTTTCTAACCCTAACACTAAGTCGTCAATTTCAACACTAACCCTAAGCCCAAATGCACTCTATTCTAAGCAAAATGCAATCCTGACACAAAACCTAACACTAAACCTCGATTCTACGAACAAAAACCCTAGCCCTAACCCAAACGAATTCTAACCGTAACTCTAACCCTAAATGTGTTCGTTTCTAACCCTAACACTCACTCGTCAATTTCAACACTAACCCTAAGCCTAAATGTACTCTATTCTAACCAAATTGCAATCCTCACACTAAGCCTAACTCTAGACCTCGATTCTACTTAAAAAACTCTACTACTAACTGTAACGAATTCTCACATAACTCTTACCCTAAATGTGCTCGTTTCTAACAATAACACTAACTCGTCAATTTCAACACTAACCCTAAGCCCAAATGCACTCTATTCTAACCAAAATGCAATCCTGACACAAAACCTAACACTAAACCTCGATTCAACGAACAAAAACCCTAGCCCTAACCCAAACGAGTTCTAACCGTAACTCTAATCCTAAATGTGCTCGTTTCTAACCCTAACACTAACTCGTCAATTTCAACACTAATCCTAAGCCTAAATGCAATCTATTCTAACCAAAATGCACTCCTGACACTAAGCCTATCCCTAGACCTCAGTTCTACGAAAAAACTCTAATACTAACTAAACGAATTCTCACCATAACTCTAACCCTAAATGTGCTCGTTTCTAACCCTAACACTAAGTCGTCAATTTTAACACTAACCCTAAGTCCAAATGCAATCTATTCTAACCCAAATGCAGTCCTGACACTAAGCCTAACCCTAAACCTCGATTCTACGAAAAAAACCTCTAATACTAACTATAACAAATTCTCACCATAACTCTAACCCTAAATGTGCTCGTTTCTAACCCTAACACTAACTCGTCAATTTCAACACTAACCCTAAGTTCAAATGCAATCTATTCTAACCAAAATGCAGTCCTGACACTAAGCCTAACCCTAAACCGAGATTCTACGAAAAAAACCTCTAATAATAACTAAATGAATTCTCACCATAACTCTAACCCTAAATGTGCTCGTTTCTAACACTAACACTAAGTCGTCAATTTCAACACTAACCCTAAGCCCAAATGCACTCTATTCTAACCAAAATGCCATCCTGACACAAAATCTAACACTAAACCTCGATTCTACGAACAAAAACCCTAGCCCTAACCCAAACGAATTCTCACCATAACTCTAACCCTAAATGTGCTCGTTTCTAACCCTAACACTAAGTTGTCAATTTGAACACTAACCCTAAGCCTAAATGCAATCTATTCTAACCAAAATGAAGTCCTGACACTAACCCTAACCATAGACCTCGAATCTACGAAATAAAACTCTAATACTAACTATAATAAATTCTCACCATAACTCTAAGCCTAAATGTGCTCGTTTCTAACCCTAACACTAACTCGTCAATTTCAACACTAACCCTAAGCCCAAATACACTCTATTCTAACCAAAATGCCATCCTGACACAAAATCTAACACTAAACCTTGATTCTACGAACAAAAACCCTAGCCCTAACCCAAACGAATTCTCACCATAACTCAAATCTTAAATGTGCTCGTTTCTAACCCTAACACTAAGTCGTCAATTTCAACAATAACCCTAAGCCTAAATGCAATCTATTCCAACCGAAATGCACTCCTGACACTAAGCCTAACCCTAAACCTCGATTCTACGAAATAAAACTCTAATACTAACTATAACAAATTCTCACCATAACTCTACCCTAAATGTGCTCGTATCCAACCCTAACACTAACTCGTCAATTTCAACACTAACCCTAAGCCCAAATGCACTCTATTCTAAGCAAAATGCAATCCTGACACAAAACCTAACACTAAACCTCGATTCAACGAACAAAAACCCTAGCCCTAACCCAAACGAGTTCTAACCGTAACTCTAACCCTAAATGTGCTCGTTTCTAACCCTAACACTAACTCGTCAATTTCAACACTAACCCTAAGCCAAAATGCACTCTATTCTAACCAAAATGCAATCCTGACACTAAGCCTAACCCTAAACCTCGGTTCTACGAAAAAACTCTAATACTAACTAAACGAATTCTCACCATAACTCTAACTCTAAATGTGCTCGTTTCTAATCCTAAAACTAAGTCCTCAATTTCAACATTACCCCTAAGCTTAAATGCACTCTATTCTAACCAAAATGCAATCCTGACACTAAGCCTAACTCTAAACCTCGATTCTACGAAAAAAACTCTAATACTAACTATAACAAATTCTCACCATATCTCTAACCCTAAATGTGCTCGTTTCTAATCCTAAAACTAAGTCCTCAATTTCAACATTACCCCTAAGCTTAAATGCACTCTATTCTAACCAAAATGCAATCCTGACACTAAGCCAAACCCTAAACCTCGATTCTACGAAAAAAAAACTCTACTACTAACTACAATGACTTCCCACATAACTCTAACCCTAAATGTGCTCGTTTCTAACCATTACACTAAGTCACCAATTTCAACACTAAACCTAAGCCTAAATGTACTCTATTCTATCCAAAATGCAATCCTGACACTAACCCTAACACTAAACCTCGATTCTACGAATAAAACTCTACTAATAACTATAACGAATTCTCACCATATCTCTAACCCTAAATGTGCTCGTTTCTAACCCTAACACTAACTCGTCAATTTCAACACTAACCCTAAGACCAAATGCACTCTATTCTAACCAAAATGCAGTCCTGACACTAAGCCTAACCCTAAACCGAGATTCTACGAAAAAAACCTCTAATAATAACTAAATGAATTCTCACCATAACTCTAACCCTAAATGTGCTCGTTTCTAACACTAACACTAAGTCGTCAATTTCAACACTAACCCTAAGCCCAAATGCACTCTATTCTAACCAAAATGCCATCCTGACACAAAATCTAACACTAAACCTCGATTCTACGAACAAAAACCCTAGCCCTAACCCAAACGAATTCTAACAGTAACTCTAACCCTAAATGTGTTCGTTTCTAACCCTAACACTCACTCGTCAATTTCAACACTACCCCTAAGCCTAAATGAACTCTATTCTAACCAAAATGCAATCCTGACACTAAGCCTAACAATAAACCTCAATTCTACGAAAAAAACTCTAATACTAACTATAACAAATTCTCACCATAACTCTAACCCTAAATGTGCTCGTTTCTAACCCGTACAGTAAGTCGTCATTTTCAACACTAACCCTAAGCCTAAATGCACTCTATTCTAACCAAAATGCAATCCAGACACTAAGCCTAACCCTAAACCTCGATTTTACGAAATAAAACTCTAATACTAACTAAACAAATTCTCAACATGACTCTAACCCTAAATGTGCTCGTTTCTAACCCTAACACTAAGTCGTCAATTTCATCACTAAACCTAAGCCTAAATGCACTCTATTCTAACCAAAATGCAATCCTGACACTAAGCCTTACCCTAAACCTCGATTCTACGAAAAAAACTCTAATAGTAACTATAACGAAGTCTCACCATAACTCTAACCCTAAAAGTACTCGTTTCAAACCCCAACACTAAGTTGTCAATTTCAACACTCATCCTAAGCCTAATGCACTCTATTCTAACCAAAATGAAATCATGACACTAAGCCTAACCCTAAACCTCGATTCTGCGAAAATAACTCTAATACTAACTAAACGAATTCTCACCATAACTCAAATCCTAAATGTGCTCGTTTCTAACCCTAACACTAAGTCGTCAATTTCAACAATAACCCTAAGCCTAAATGCAATCTATTCCAACCGAAATGCACTCCTGACACTAAGCCTAACCCTAAACCTCGATTCTACGAAATAAAACTCTAATACTAACTATAACAAATTCTCACCATAACTCTACCCTAAATGTGCTCGTTTCCAACCCTAACACTAACTCGTCAATTTCAACACTAACCCTAAGCCCAAATGCACTCTATTCTAAGCAAAATGCAATCCTGACACTATGCCTAACCCTAAACCTCGGTTCTACGAAAAAAACTCTAATACTAACTATAACAAATTCTCACCATAACTCTAACCACTAAATGTGCTCGTTTCTAACCCTAATACTCAGTCGTCAATTTCAACACTACCCCTAAGCCTAAATGAACTCTATTCTAACCAAAATGCAATCCTGACACTAAGCCTAACACTAAACCTCAATTCTACGAAAAAACTCTAATACTAACTATAACAAATTCTCACCATAACTCTAACCCTAAATGTGCTCGTTTCTAACCCGTACAGTAAGTCGTCATTTTCAACACTAACCCTAAGCCTAAATGCACTCTATTCTAACCAAAATGCAATCCTGACACTAAGCCTAACCCTAAACCTCGATTTTACGAAATAAAACTCTAATACTAACTAAACAAATTCTCAACATGACTCTAACCCTAAATGTGCTCGTTTCTAACCCTAACACTAAGTCGTCAATTTCATCACTAAACCTAAGCCTAAATGCACTCTATTCTAACCAAAATGCAATCCTGACACTAAGCCTTACCCTAAACCTCGATTCTACGAAAAAAACTCTAATAGTAACTATAACGAAGTCTCACCATAACTCTAACCCTAAAAGTACTCGTTTCAAACCCCAACACTAAGTTGTCAATTTCAACACTCATCCTAAGCCTAATGCACTCTATTCTAACCAAAATGAAATCATGACACTAAGCCTAACCCTAAACCTCGATTCTGCGAAAATAACTCTAATACTAACTAAACGAATTCTCACCATAACTCAAATCCTAAATGTGCTCGTTTCTAACCCTAACACTAAGTCGTCAATTTCAACAATAACCCTAAGCCTAAATGCAATCTATTCCAACCGAAATGCACTCCTGACACTAAGCCTAACCCTAAACCTCGATTCTACGAAATAAAACTCTAATACTAACTATAACAAATTCTCACCATAACTCTACCCTAAATGTGCTCGTTTCCAACCCTAACACTAACTCGTCAATTTCAACACTAACCCTAAGCCCAAATGCACTCTATTCTAAGCAAAATGCAATCCTGACACTATGCCTAACCCTAAACCTCGGTTCTACGAAAAAAACTCTAATACTAACTATAACAAATTCTCACCATAACTCTAACCCTAAATTTGCTCGTTTCTAACCCTAACACTAAGTCGTCAATTTCAACACTAACCCTAAGCCTAAATGCACTCTATTCTAACCAAAATGCAATCCTGACACTAAGCCTAACTCTAAACCTCGATTCTACGAAAAAAACTCTAATACTAACTATAACAAATTCTCACCATATCTCTAACCCTAAATGTGCTCGTTTCCAACCCTAACACTAAGTCGTCAATTTCAACACTAACCCTAAGCCTAAATGCACTCTATTCGAACCAAAATGCAATGCTGACACTAAGCCTAACACTAAACCTCGATTCTACGAAAAAAAACCTCTACTACTAACTATAACGAATTCTCACATAACTCTAACCCTTAATGTGCTCCTTTCTAACCCTAACACTAAGTCGTCAATTTCAACACTAACCTTAAGCCTAAATGCACTCTATTCTAAAAAAAAAGGCAATCCTCACACTAAGCCAAAACCTAAACCTTCGATTCTACGAAAAAAAAACTCTACTACTAACTATAATGACTTCCCACATAACTCTAACCCTAATGTGCTCGTTTCTAACCATTACACTAAGTCGCCAATTTCAACACTAAACCTAAGCCTAAATGTACTCTATTCTATCCAAAAAGCAATCTGACACTAAGCCTAACACTATACCTCGATTCTACGGATAAAACTCTACTAATAACTATAACGAACTCCCACATAACTCTAACCCTAAATGTGTTGGTTTCTAACCCTAACACTAAGTCGCCAATTTCAACACTAACCGTAAGCCTAAATGCACTCTATTCTAACCAAAATGCAATGCTGACACTAAGCCTAACCCTAAACCTCGATTCCTACGAAAAAAACTCTAATACTAACTATAACGAAATTCTCACCATATCTCTAACCCTAAATGTGCTCGTTTCTAACCCTAACACTAAGGTCGTCAATTTCAACACTACCCCTAAGCCTAATGCACTCTATTCTAACCAAAATGCAATCCTGACACTAAGCCTAACACTAAACCTCAATTCCACGAAAAAAACTCTAATACTAACTATAACAAATTCTCACCTAACTCTAACCCTAAATGTGCTCGTTTCTAAGCCTAGCAGTAAGTCGCCAATTTCAACACTAACCCTAGCATAATGCACTCTATTCTAACCAAAATGCAATCCTGACACTAAGCCTAACCCTAAATCTCGATTCTACGAAAAAAAACTCTACTACTAACTATAACGAATTCCCACATAACTCTAACGCTAAATGTGCTCGTTTCTAACCCTTACACTAAGTCGTCAATTTCAACACTAATCCTAAGCCTAAATGCACTCTATTCTAACCAAAATGCAATCCTGACACTAAGCCTCACCCTAAACCTCGATTCTAAGAAAAAAAAAACTCTACTACTAACTAAAACGAATTCCCACATAACTCTAACCCTAAATGTGCTCGTTTCTAACCCGTACAGTAAGTCGTCAATTTCAACACTAACCCTAAGCCTAAATAAACTCTATTCTAACCAAAATGCAATCCTGACACTAAGCCTAACCCTAAACCTCGATTCTACGAATAAAACTCTACTAATAACTATAACGAATTCTCACCATATTTCTAACCATAAATGTGCTCGTTTCCTAACCCTAACACTAAGTCGCCAATTTCAACACTAACCGTAAGCCTAAATGCACTCTATTCTAACCAAAATGCAATGCTGACACTAAGCCTAACCCTAAACCTCAATTCCACGAAAAAAACTCTAATACTAACTATAACAAATTCTCACCATATCTTTAACCCCTAAATGTGCTCGTTTCTAACCCTAACACTACTCGTCAATTTCAACACTAACCCTAAGCCTAAATGCAATCTATTCTAACCAAAATGCAATCCTGACACTAAGCCTATCCCTAGACCTCGGTTCTACGAAAAAAACTCTAATACTAACTATAACAAATTCTCACCATAACTCTAACCCTAAATGTGCTCGTTTCTAACCCTAACACTAAGTCGCAATTTCAACCTAGCCTAAGCCTAAATGCACTCTATTCTAAGCAAAATCCAATCCTGACACTAAGCCTAACAATAAACCTCGATTCTACGAATAAAACTCTACTAATAACTATAACGAATTCCCACATAACTCTAACCCTAAATGTGCTCGTTTCTAACCTGAACACTAAGTCGTCAATTTCAACACTAACCCTAAGCCTAAATGCACTCTATTCTAACCAAAATGCAGTCCTGACACTAAGCCTAACCCTAAACCTCGATTCTACGCAAAAAAGCTCTAATACTAACTATAACAAATTCTCACCACAACTCTAACGCTAAATGTGCTCCTTTCTAACACTAACACTAAGTCGTCAATTTCAACACTAGCCCCTAAGCCTAAATGCACTCTATTCTGACCAAATGCAGTCCTGACACTAAGCCTAACCCTAAACCTCGATTCTACGAAAAAAAACCTCTAACACTAACTATAACAAATTCTCACCATAACTCTAACCCTAAATGTGCTCGTTTCTAACCCTAACACTAAGTCGTCAATTTCAACACTACCCCTAAGCCTAAATGCACTCTATTCTACCCAAAATGCAATCCTGACACTAAGCCTAACACTAAACCTCAAGTCCACGAAAAAAACTCTAATACTAACTATAACAAATTCTCACCATAACTCTAACCCTAAATGTGCTCGTTTCTAAGCCTAGCAGTAAGTCGCCAATTTCAACACTAACCCTAAGCATAAATGCACTCTATTCTAACCAAAATGCAATCCTGACACTAAGCCTAACCCTAAACCTCGATTCTAAGAAAAAAAAACTCTACTACTAACTAAAACGAATTCCCACATAACTCTCTAACCCTAAATGTGCTCGTTTCTAACCCGTACAGTAAGTCGTCAATTTCAACACCTAACCCTAAGCCTAAATAAACTCTATTCTAACCAAAATGCAATCCTGACACTAAGCCTAACACTAAACCTCGATTCTACGAATAAAACTCTACTAATAACTATAACGAATCTCTCACCATATCTCTAACCCTAAATGTGCTCGTTTCTAACCCTAACACTAACTCGCCAATTTCAACACTAACCGTAAGCCTACATGTACTCTATTCTAACCAAAATGCAATGCTGACACTAAGCCTATCACTAAACATCGATTTTACGAAAAAACTGTACTCCTAACTATAACGAATTCTCTCATAACTCTAACCCTTAATGTGCTCCTTTGTAACCCTAACACTAAGTCGACAATTTCAACACTAACCCTAAGCCTAAATGCACTCTATTCTAAAAAAAAAGGCAATCCTGACACTAAGCCAAACCCTAAACCTCGATTCTACGACAAAAAACTCTACTACTAACTATAACGAATTCCCACATAACTCTAACACTAAATGTGCTCGTTTTCTAACCATTACACTAAGTCGCCAATTTCAACACTAAACCTAAGCCTAAATGTACTCTATTCTATCCAAAATGCAATCCTGACACTAAGCCAAACACTATACCTCCATTCTACGAATAAAACTCTACTAATAACTGTAACGAACTCCCACATAACTCTAACCTTAAATGTGCTCGTTTCTAACCCGAAGACTAAGTCGTCAATTTCACACTAACCCTAAGCCTAAATGCACTCTATTCTAACCAAAATGCAATCCTGACACTAAGCCTAACTCTAAACCTCGATTCTACGAAAAAAACTCTAATACTAACTATAACAAATTCTCACCATATCTCTAACACCTAAATGTGCTCGTTTCCAACCCTAACACTAAGTCGTCAATTTCAACATTAACCCTAAGCCTAAATGCACTCTATTCGAACCAAAATGCAATGCTGACACTAAGCCTAACACTAAACCTCGATTCTACGAAAAAAACTCTACTACTAACTATAACGAATTCTCACATAACTCTAACCCTTAATGTGCTCCTTTCTAACCTAACACTAAGTCGTCAATTTCAACACTAACCTTAAGCCTAAATGCACTCTATTCTAAAAAAAAGGCAATCCTCACACTAAGCCAAAACCTAAACCGTTCGATTCTACGAAAAAAAAACTCTACTACTAACTATAATGACTTCCCACATAACTCTAACCCTAAATGTGCTCGTTCTAACCATTACACTAAGTCGCCAATTTCAACACTAAACCTAAGCCTAAATGTACTCTATTCTATCCAAAAGCAATCCCTGACACTAAGCCTAACACTATACCTCCGATTCTACGGATAAAACTCTACTAATAACTATTAACGAACTCCCACATAACTCTAACCCTAAATGTGTTGGTTTCTAACCCTAACACTAAGTCGCCAATTTCAACACTAACCGTAAGCCTAAAATGCACTCTATTCTAACCAAAATGCAATGCTGACACTAAGCCTAACCCTAAACCATCGATTCTACGAAAAAAACTCTAATACTAACTATAACAAATTCTCACCATATCTCTAACCCTAAATGTGCTCGTTTCTAACCCTAACACTAAGTCGTCAATTTCAACACTACCCCTAAGCCTAAATGCACTCTATTCTAACCAAAATGCAATCCTGACACTAAGCCTAACACTAAACCTCAATTCCAACGAAAAAAACTCTAATACTAACTAAACAAATTCTCACCATAACTCTAACCCTAAATGTGCTCGTTTCTAAGCCTAGCAGTAAGTCGCCAATTTCAACACTAACCCTAAGCATAAATGCACTCTATTCTAACCAAAATGCAATCCTGACACTAAGCCTAACCCCTAAATCTCGATTCTACGAAAAAAAACTCTACTACTAACTATAACGAATTCCCACATAACTCTAACGCTAAATGTGCTCGTTTCTAACCCTTACACTAAGTCGTCAATTTTCAACACTAATCCTAAGGCCTAAATGCACTCTATTCTAACCAAAATGCAATCCTGACACTAAGCCCTAACCCTAAACCTCGATTCTAAGAAAAAAAAAACTCTACTACTAACTAAAACGAATTCCCACATAACTCTAACCCTAAATGTGCTCGTTTCTAACCCGTACAGTAAGTCGTCAATTTCAACACTAACCCTAAGCCTAAATAAACTCTCATTTCTAACCAAAATGCAATCCTGACACTAAGCCTAACCCTAAACCTCGATTCTACGAATAAAACTCTACTAATAACTATAACGAATTCTCACCATATTTCTAACCATAAATGTGCTCGTACACTAAGTCGCCAATTTCAACACTAACCGTAAGCCTAAATGCACTCTATTCTAACCAAAATGCAATGCTGACACTAAGCCTAACACTAAACCTCAATTCCACGAAAAAAACTCTAATACTAACTATAACAAATTCTCACCATATCTTTAACCCTAAATGTGCTCGTTTCCAACCCTAACACTAAGTCGTCAATTTCAACACTAACCCTAAGCCTAAATGCACTCTATTCGAACCAAAATGCAATGCTGACACTAAGCCTAGCACTAAACCTCGATTCTACGAATAAAACTCTACTAATAACTATAACGAATTCTCACCATATCTTTAACCCTAAATGTGCTCGTTTCTAATCCTAACACTAAGTCCTCAATTTCAACACTACCCCTAAGACTAAATGCACTCTATTCTAACCAAAATGCAATCCTGACACTAACCCTAACACTAAACCTCGATTCTACGAATAAAACTCTACTAATAACTATAATGAATTCTCACCATATCTCTAACCCTAAATGTGCTCGTTTCTAAACCTAACACTAAGTCGCCAATTTCAACACTAACCGTAAGCCTAAATGCACTCTATTCTAACCAAAATGCAATCCTGACACTAAGCCTAACTCTAATCCTCGATACTACGAAAAAAACTCTAATACTAACTATAACAAATTCTCACCATATCTCTAACCCTAAATGTGCTCGTTTCTAACCCTAACACTAAGTCGCCTATTTCAACACTAACCCTAAGCCTAAATGTACTCTATTCTATCCAAAATGCAATCCTGACACTAAGCCTAACACTATATCTCGATTCTACGAAAAAAACTCTAATACTAACTATAACAAATTCTCACCATATCTCTAACCCTAAATGTGCTCGTTTCTAACCCGAACACTAAGTCGCCAATTTCAACACTAACCCTAAGCCTAAATGCACTCTATTCTAACCAAAATGCAATCCTGACACTAAGCCAAACCCTAAACCTCGATTCTACGAAAAAAAAACTCTACTACGAACTATAATGACTTCCCACAAAACTCTAACCCTAAATGTGCTCGTTTCTAACCATTACACTAAGTCGCCAATTTCAACACTAAACCTAAGCCTAAATGTACTCTATTCTATCCAAAATGCAATCCTGACACTAAGCCTAACACTAAACCTCGATTCTACGAATAAAACTCTACTAATAACTATAACGAATTCTCACCATATCTCTAACCCTAAATGTGCTCGTTTCTAACCCTAACACTAACTCGCCAATTTCAACACTAACCGTAAGCCTACATGCACTCTATTCTAACCAAAATGCAATGCTGACACTAAGCCTATCACTAAACATCGATTTTACGAAAAAACTGTACTCCTAACTATAACGAATTCTCTCATAACTCTAACCCTTAATGTGCTCCTTTGTAACCCTAACACTAAGTCGACAATTTCAACACTAACCCTAAGCCTAAATGCACTCTATTCTAAAAAAAAAGGCAATCCTGACACTAAGCCAAACCCTAAACCTCGATTCTACGAAAAAAAAACTCTACTACGAACTATAATGACTTCCCACAAAACTCTAACCCTAAATGTGCTCGTTTCTAACCATTACACTAAGTCGCCAATTTCAACACTAAACCTAAGCCTAAATGTACTCTATTCTATCCAAAATGCAATCCTGACACTAAGCCAAACACTATACCTCCATTCTACGAATAAAACTCTACTAATAACTGTAACGAACTCCCACATAACTCTAACCTTAAATGTGCTCGTTTCTAACCCGAAGACTAAGTCGTCAATTTCACACTAACCCTAAGCCTAAATGCACTCTATTCTAACCAAAATGCAATCCTGACACTAAGCCTAACTCTAAACCTCGATTCTACGAAAAAAACTCTAATACTAACTATAACAAATTCTCACCATATCTCTAACCCTAAATGTGCTCGTTTCCAACCCTAACACTAAGTCGTCAATTTCAACATTAACCCTAAGCCTAAATGCACTCTATTCGAACCAAAATGCAATGCTGACACTAAGCCTAACACTAAACCTCGATTCTACGAAAAAAACTCTACTACTAACTATAACGAATTCTCACATAACTCTAACCCTTAATGTGCTCCTTTCTAACCCTAACACTAAGTCGTCAATTTCAACACTAACCTTAAGCCTAAATGCACTCTATTCTAAAAAAAAGGCAATCCTCACACTAAGCCAAAACCTAAACCTCGATTCTACGAAAAAAAAACTCTACTACTAACTATAATGACTTCCCACATAACTCTAACCCTAAATGTGCTCGTTTCTAACCATTACACTAAGTCGCCAATTTCAACACTAAACCTAAGCCTAAATGTACTCTATTCTATCCAAAAAGCAATCCTGACACTAAGCCTAACACTATACCTCGATTCTACGGATAAAACTCTACTAATAACTATAACGAACTCCCACATAACTCTAACCCTAAATGTGTTGGTTTCTAACCCTAACACTAAGTCGCCAATTTCAACACTAACCGTAAGCCTAAATGCACTCTATTCTAACCAAAATGCAATGCTGACACTAAGCCTAACACTAAACCTCAATTCCACGAAAAAAACTCTAATACTAACTATAACAAATTCTCACCATATCTTTAACCCTAAATGTGCTCGTTTCCAACCCTAACACTAAGTCGTCAATTTCAACACTAACCCTAAGCCTAAATGCACTCTATTCGAACCAAAATGCAATGCTGACACTAAGCCTAGCACTAAACCTCGATTCTACGAATAAAACTCTACTAATAACTATAACGAATTCTCACCATATCTTTAACCCTAAATGTGCTCGTTTCTAATCCTAACACTAAGTCCTCAATTTCAACACTACCCCTAAGACTAAATGCACTCTATTCTAACCAAAATGCAATCCTGACACTAACCCTAACACTAAACCTCGATTCTACGAATAAAACTCTACTAATAACTATAATGAATTCTCACCATATCTCTAACCCTAAATGTGCTCGTTTCTAAACCTAACACTAAGTCGCCAATTTCAACACTAACCGTAAGCCTAAATGCACTCTATTCTAACCAAAATGCAATCCTGACACTAAGCCTAACTCTAATCCTCGATACTACGAAAAAAACTCTAATACTAACTATAACAAATTCTCACCATATCTCTAACCCTAAATGTGCTCGTTTCTAACCCTAACACTAAGTCGCCTATTTCAACACTAACCCTAAGCCTAAATGTACTCTATTCTATCCAAAATGCAATCCTGACACTAAGCCTAACACTATATCTCGATTCTACGAAAAAAACTCTAATACTAACTATAACAAATTCTCACCATATCTCTAACCCTAAATGTGCTCGTTTCTAACCCGAACACTAAGTCGCCAATTTCAACACTAACCCTAAGCCTAAATGCACTCTATTCTAACCAAAATGCAATCCTGACACTAAGCCAAACCCTAAACCTCGATTCTACGAAAAAAAAACTCTACTACGAACTATAATGACTTCCCACAAAACTCTAACCCTAAATGTGCTCGTTTCTAACCATTACACTAAGTCGCCAATTTCAACACTAAACCTAAGCCTAAATGTACTCTATTCTATCCAAAATGCAATCCTGACACTAACCCTAACACTAAACCTCGATTCTACGAATAAAACTCTACTAATAACTATAACGAATTCTCACCATATCTCTAACCCTAAATGTGCTCGTTTCTAACCCTAACACTAAGTCGTCAATTTCAACACTAACCTTAAGCCTAAATGCACTCTATTCTAAAAAAAAGGCAATCCTCACACTAAGCCAAAACCTAAACCTCGATTCTACGAAAAAAAAACTCTACTACTAACTATAATGACTTCCCACATAACTCTAACCCTAAATGTGCTCGTTTCTAACCATTACACTAAGTCGCCAATTTCAACACTAAACCTAAGCCTAAATGTACTCTATTCTATCCAAAAAGCAATCCTGACACTAAGCCTAACACTATACCTCGATTCTACGGATAAAACTCTACTAATAACTATAACGAACTCCCACATAACTCTAACCCTAAATGTGTTGGTTTCTAACCCTAACACTAAGTCGCCAATTTCAACACTAACCGTAAGCCTAAATGCACTCTATTCTAACCAAAATGCAATGCTGACACTAAGCCTAACCCTAAACCTCGATTCTACGAAAAAAACTCTAATACTAACTATAACAAATTCTCACCATATCTCTAACCCTAAATGTGCTCGTTTCTAACCCTAACACTAAGTCGTCAATTTCAACACTACCCCTAAGCCTAAATGCACTCTATTCTAACCAAAATGCAATCCTGACACTAAGCCTAACACTAAACCTCAATTCCACGAAAAAAACTCTAATACTAACTAAACAAATTCTCACCATAACTCTAACCCTAAATGTGCTCGTTTCTAAGCCTAGCAGTAAGTCGCCAATTTCAACACTAACCCTAAGCATAAATGCACTCTATTCTAACCAAAATGCAATCCTGACACTAAGCCTAACCCTAAACCTCGATTCTACGAAAAAAAACTCTACTACTAACTATAACGAATTCCCACATAACTCTAACGCTAAATGTGCTCGTTTCTAACCCTTACACTAAGTCGTCAATTTCAACACTAATCCTAAGCCTAAATGCACTCTATTCTAACCAAAATGCAATCCTGACACTAAGCCTAACCCTAAACCTCGATTCTAAGAAAAAAAAAACTCTACTACTAACTAAAACGAATTCCCACATAACTCTAACCCTAAATGTGCTCGTTTCTAACCCGTACAGTAAGTCGTCAATTTCAACACTAACCCTAAGCCTAAATAAACTCTATTCTAACCAAAATGCAATCCTGACACTAAGCCTAACCCTAAACCTCGATTCTACGAATAAAACTCTACTAATAACTATAACGAATTCTCACCATATTTCTAACCATAAATGTGCTCGTTTCTAACCCTAACACTAAGTCGCCAATTTCAACACTAACCGTAAGCCTAAATCCACTCTATTCTAACCAAAATGCAATGCTGACACTAAGCCTAACACTAAACCTCAATTCCACGAAAAAAACTCTAATACTAACTATAACAAATTCTCACCATATCTTTAACCCTAAATGTGCTCGTTTCCAACCCTAACACTAAGTCGTCAATTTCAACACTAACCCTAAGCCTAAATGCACTCTATTCGAACCAAAATGCAATGCTGACACTAAGCCTAGCACTAAACCTCGATTCTACGAATAAAACTCTACTAATAACTATAACGAATTCTCACCATATCTTTAACCCTAAATGTGCTCGTTTCTAATCCTAACACTAAGTCCTCAATTTCAACACTACCCCTAAGACTAAATGCACTCTATTCTAACCAAAATGCAATCCTGACACTAACCCTAACACTAAACCTCGAATCTACGAATAAAACTCTACTAATAACTATAATGAATTCTCACCATATCTCTAACCCTAAATGTGCTCGTTTCTAAACCTAACACTAAGTCGCCAATTTCAACACTAACCGTAAGCCTAAATGCACTCTATTCTAACCAAAATGCAATCCTGACACTAAGCCTAACTCTAATCCTCGATACTACGAAAAAAACTCTAATACTAACTATAACAAATTCTCACCATATCTCTAACCCTAAATGTGCTCATTTCTAACCCTAACACTAAGTCGCCTATTTCAACACTAACCCTAAGCCTAAATGTACTCTATTCTATCCAAAATGCAATCCTGACACTAAGCCTAACACTATATCTCGATTCTACGAAAAAAACTCTAATACTAACTATAACAAATTCTCACCATATCTCTAACCCTAAATGTGCTCGTTTCTAACCCGAACACTAAGTCGCCAATTTCAACACTAACCCTAAGCCTAAATGCACTCTATTCTAACCAAAATGCAATCCTGACACTAAGCCAAACCCTAAACCTCGATTCTACGAAAAAAAAACTCTACTACGAACTATAATGACTTCCCACAAAACTCTAACCCTAAATGTGCTCGTTTCTAACCATTACACTAAGTCGCCAATTTCAACACTAAACCTAAGCCTAAATGTACTCTATTCTATCCAAAATGCAATCCTGACACTAACCCTAACACTAAACCTCGATTCTACGAATAAAACTCTACTAATAACTATAACGAATTCTCACCATATCTCTAACCCTAAATGTGCTCGTTTCTAAACCTAACACTAAGTCGCCAATTTCAACACTAACCGTAAGCCTAAATGCACTCTATTCTAACCAAAATGCAATGCTGACACTAAGCCTATCACTAAACCTCGATTCTACGAAAAAAACTCTACTCCTAACTATAACGAATTCTCACATAACTCTAACCCTTAATGTGCTCCTTTCTAACCCTAACACTAAGTCGACAATTTCAACACTAAACCTAAGCCTAAATGCAGTCTATTCTAACCAAAATGCAATCCTGACACTAAGCCTAACCCTAAACTTCGATTCTACGAAAAAAACTCTAATACTAACTATATGAAATTCTCACCATATCTCTAACGATAAATGTGCTCGTTTCTAACCCTAACACTAAGTCGCCAATTTCAACACTAACCCTAAGCCTAAATGCACTCTATTCTAACCAAAATGCAATCCTGACACTAAGCCTAACACTAAACCTCAATTCTACGAAAAAATTCTAAGACTAACTATAACAAATTCTCACCATAACTCTAACACTAAATGTGCTCGTTTCTAACCCTAACACTAACTCGCCAATTTCAACACTAATCCAAACCATAAATGCACTCTATTCTAACCAAAATGCAATCCTGACAGTAAGCCTAACCCTAAACCTCGATTCTACGAATAAAACTCTACTAATAACTATAAGGAATTCTCACCATATCTCTAACCCTAAATGTGCTCGTTTCTAACCCTAACACTAACTCGCCAATTTCAATACTAATCCAAAGCATAAATGCACTCTATTCTAACCAAAATGCAATCCTGACACTAAGCCTAACCCTAAACCTCGATTCTACGAAAAAAAACTCTATTACTAACTATAACGAATTCTCACCATATCTCTAACCCTAAATGTGCTCGTTTCTAACACTAACACTAAGTCGCCAATTTCAACACTAACCCTAAGCCTAAATGCACTCTATTCTAACCAAAATGCAATCCTGACACTAAGCCTAACCCTAAACTTCGATTCTACGAAAAAAACTCTAAGACTAACTATAACAAATTCTCACCATAACTCTAACACTAAATGTGCTCGTTTCTAACCCGTACAGTAAGTCGTCAATTTCAACACTAACCCTAAGCCTAAATACACTCTATTCTAACCAAAATGCAATCCTGACACTAAGCCTAACACTAAACCTCGATTCTACGAATAAAACTCTACTAATAACTATAAGGAATTCTCATCATTTCTCTAAACCTAAATGTGCTCGTTACTAACCCTAACACTAAGTCGCCAATTTCAACACTAACCCAAAGCATAAATGCACTCTATTCTAACCAAAATGCAATCGTGACACTAAGCCTAACCCTAAACCTCGATTCTACGAAAAAAAACTCTATTACTAACTATAACGAATTCCCACATAACTCTAACTCTAAATGTGCTCGTTTCTAACCCTTACACTAAGTCGTCAATTTCAACACTAATCCTAAGCTTAAATGCACTCTATTCTAACCAAAATGCAATCCTGACACTAAGCCTAACCCTAAACCTCGATTCTACGAATAAAACTCTACTAATAACTATAACGAATTCTCACCATATCTCTAACCCTAAATGTGCTCGTTTCTAACCCTAACACTAACTCGTCAATTTCAACACTAACCCTAAGCCCAAATGCACTCTATTCTAAGCAAAATGCAATCCTGACACTATGCCTAACCCAAAACCTCGGTTCTACGAAAAAAACTCTAATACTAACTATAACAAATTCTCACCATAACTCTAACCCTAAATTTGCTCGTTTCTAACCCTAACACTAAGTCGTCAATTTCAACACTAACCCTAAGCCCAAATGCACTGTATTCTAAGCAAAATGCAATCCTGACACAAAACCTAACACTAAACCTCGATTCTACGAACAAAAACCCTAGCCCTAACCCAAACGAATTCTAACCGTAACTCTAACCCTAAATGTGTTCGTTTCTAACCCTAACACTCACTCGTCAATTTCAACACTAACCCTAAGCCTAAATGTACTCTATTCTAACCAAATTGCAATCCTCACACTAAGCCTAACTCTAGACCTCGATTCTACTTAAAAAACTCTAATACTAACTAAACGAATTCTCACCATGACTCTAATCCTAAATGTGCTCTTTCTAACCCTAACACTAAGTCGTCAATTTAAACACTAACCCTAAGCCCAAATGCACTCTATTCTAACCAAAATGCAATCCTGACACAAAACCTAACACTAAACCTCGATTCAACGAACAAAAACCCTAGCCCTAACCCAAACGAGTTCTAACCGTAACTCTAACCCTAAATGTGCTCGTTTCTAACCCTAACACTAACTCGTCAATTTCAACACTAACCCTAAGCCAAAATGCACTCTATTCTAACCAAAATGCAATCCTGACACTAAGCCTAACCCTAAACCTCGGTTCTACGAAAAAACTCTAATACTAACTAAACGAATTCTCACCATAACTCTAACTCTAAATGTGCTCGTTTCTAACCCTAACACTAAGTCGTCAATTTCAACACTAACCCTAAGCCTAAATGCACTCTATTCTAACCAAAATGCAATCCTGACACTAAGCCTAACTCTAAACCTCGATTCTACGAAAAAAACTCTAATACTAACTATAACAAATTCTCACCATATCTCTAACCCTAAATGTGCTCGTTTCTAATCCTAAAACTAAGTCCTCAATTTCAACATTACCCCTAAGCTTAAATGCACTCTATTCTAACCAAAATGCAATCCTGACACTAAGCCAAACCCTAAACCTCGATTCTACGAAAAAAAAACTCTACTACTAACTACAATGACTTCCCACATAACTCTAACCCTAAATGTGCTCGTTTCTAACCATTACACTAAGTCGCCAATTTCAACACTAAACCTAAGCCTAAATGTACTCTATTCTATCCAAAATGCAATCCTGACACTAACCCTAACACTAAACCTCGATTCTACGAATAAAACTCTACTAATAACTATAACGAATTCTCACCATATCTCTAACCCTAAATGTGCTCGTTTCTAACCCTAACACTAACTCGTCAATTTCAACACTAACCCTAAGACCAAATGCACTCTATTCTCAGCAAAATGCAATCCTGACACAAAACCTAACACTAAACCTCGATTCTATGAAGAAAACTCTACTACTAACTATAACGAATTCTCACATAACTCTTACCCTAAATGTGCTCGTTTCTAACAATAACACTAACTCGTCAATTTCAACACTAATCCTAAGCCTAAATGCAATCTATTCTAACCAAAATGCAATCCTGACACTAAGCCTATCTCTAGACCTCGGTTCTACGAAAAAACTCTAATACTAACTAAACGAATTCTCACCATAACTCTAAACCTAAATGTGCTCGTTTCTAACCCTAACACTCACTCGTCAGTTTCAACACTAACCCTAAGCCCAAATGCACTCTATTCTAACCAAAATGCAATCCTGACACTAAGCCTTACAATAAACCTCGATTCTACGAAAAAACTCTAATACTAACTATAACAAATTCTCACCATAACTCTAACCCTAAATGTGCTCGTTTCTAACCCTAATACTCAGTCGTCAATTTCAACACTACCCCTAAGCCTAAATGAACTCTATTCTAACCAAAATGCAATCCTGACACTAAGCCTAACACTAAACCTCAATTCTACGAAAAAAACTCTAATACTAACTATAACAAATTCTCACCATAACTCTAACCCTAAATGTGCTCGTTTCTAACCCGTACAGTAAGTCGTCATTTTCAACACTAACCCTAAGCCTAAATGCACTCTATTCTAACCAAAATGCAATCCAGACACTAAGCCTAACCCTAAACCTCGATTTTACGAAATAAAACTCTAATACTAACTAAACAAATTCTCAACATGACTCTAACCCTAAATGTGCTCGTTTCTAACCCTAACACTAAGTCGTCAATTTCATCACTAAACCTAAGCCTAAATGCACTCTATTCTAACCAAAATGCAATCCTGACACTAAGCCTTACCCTAAACCTCGATTCTACGAAAAAAACTCTAATAGTAACTATAACGAAGTCTCACCATAACTCTAACCCTAAAAGTACTCGTTTCAAACCCCAACACTAAGTTGTCAATTTCAACACTCATCCTAAGCCTAATGCACTCTATTCTAACCAAAATGAAATCATGACACTAAGCCTAACCCTAAACCTCGATTCTGCGAAAATAACTCTAATACTAACTAAACGAATTCTCACCATAACTCAAATCCTAAATGTGCTCGTTTCTAACCCTAACACTAAGTCGTCAATT
This sequence comes from Notamacropus eugenii, assembly GCF_028372415.1. NCBI lineage: Eukaryota > Metazoa > Chordata > Mammalia > Diprotodontia > Macropodidae > Notamacropus > Notamacropus eugenii. The sequence continues at coordinate 168,134,396 of NC_092877.1, read as the reverse complement.
TCAACAATAACCCTAAGCCTAAATGCAATCTATTCCAACCGAAATGCACTCCTGACACTAAGCCTAACCCTAAACCTCGATTCTACGAAATAAAACTCTAATACTAACTATAACAAATTCTCACCATAACTCTACCCTAAATGTGCTCGTTTCCAACCCTAACACTAACTCGTCAATTTCAACACTAACCCTAAGCCCAAATGCACTCTATTCTAAGCAAAATGCAATCCTGACACTATGCCTAACCCTAAACCTCGGTTCTACGAAAAAAACTCTAATACTAACTATAACAAATTCTCACCATAACTCTAACCCTAAATTTGCTCGTTTCTAACCCTAACACTAAGTCGTCAATTTCAACACTAACCCTAAGCCCAAATGCACTCTATTCTAAGCAAAATGCAATCCTGACACAAAACCTAACACTAAACCTCGATTCTACGAACAAAAACCCTAGCCCTAACCCAAACGAATTCTAACCGTAACTCTAACCCTAAATGTGTTCGTTTCTAACCCTAACACTCACTCGTCAATTTCAACACTAACCCTAAGCCTAAATGTACTCTATTCTAACCAAATTGCAATCCTCAAACTAAGCCTAACTCTAGACCTCGATTCTACTTAAAAAACTCTACTACTAACTGTAACGAATTCTCACATAACTCTTACCCTAAATGTGCTCGTTTCTAACAATAACACTAACTCGTCAATTTCAACACTAACCCTAAGCCCAAATGCACTCTATTCTAACCAAAATGCAATCCTGACACAAAACCTAACACTAAACCTCGATTCAACGAACAAAAACCCTAGCCCTAACCCAAACGAGTTCTAACCGTAACTCTAACCCTAAATGTGCTCGTTTCTAACCCTAACACTAACTCGTCAATTTCAACACTAATCCTAAGCCTAAATGCAATCTATTCTAACCAAAATGCACTCCTGACACTAAGCCTATCCCTAGACCTCAGTTCTACGAAAAAACTCTAATACTAACTAAACGAATTCTCACCATAACTCTAACCCTAAATGTGCTCGTTTCTAACCCTAACACTAAGTCGTCAATTTTAACACTAACCCTAAGTCCAAATGCAATCTATTCTAACCCAAATGCAGTCCTGACACTAAGCCTAACCCTAAACCTCGATTCTACGAAAAAAACCTCTAATACTAACTATAACAAATTCTCACCATAACTCTAACCCTAAATGTGCTCGTTTCTAACCCTAACACTAACTCGTCAATTTCAACACTAACCCTAAGTTCAAATGCAATCTATTCTAACCAAAATGCAGTCCTGACACTAAGCCTAACCCTAAACCGAGATTCTACGAAAAAAACCTCTAATAATAACTAAATGAATTCTCACCATAACTCTAACCCTAAATGTGCTCGTTTCTAACACTAACACTAAGTCGTCAATTTCAACACTAACCCTAAGCCCAAATGCACTCTATTCTAACCAAAATGCCATCCTGACACAAAATCTAACACTAAACCTCGATTCTACGAACAAAAACCCTAGCCCTAACCCAAACGAATTCTCACCATAACTCTAACCCTAAATGTGCTCGTTTCTAACCCTAACACTAAGTTGTCAATTTGAACACTAACCCTAAGCCTAAATGCAATCTATTCTAACCAAAATGAAGTCCTGACACTAACCCTAACCATAGACCTCGAATCTACGAAATAAAACTCTAATACTAACTATAATAAATTCTCACCATAACTCTAAGCCTAAATGTGCTCGTTTCTAACCCTAACACTAACTCGTCAATTTCAACACTAACCCTAAGCCCAAATGCACTCTATTCTAACCAAAATGCCATCCTGACACAAAATCTAACACTAAACCTTGATTCTACGAACAAAAACCCTAGCCCTAACCCAAACGAATTCTCACCATAACTCAAATCTTAAATGTGCTCGTTTCTAACCCTAACACTAAGTCGTCAATTTCAACAATAACCCTAAGCCTAAATGCAATCTATTCCAACCGAAATGCACTCCTGACACTAAGCCTAACCCTAAACCTCGATTCTACGAAATAAAACTCTAATACTAACTATAACAAATTCTCACCATAACTCTACCCTAAATGTGCTCGTATCCAACCCTAACACTAACTCGTCAATTTCAACACTAACCCTAAGCCCAAATGCACTCTATTCTAAGCAAAATGCAATCCTGACACAAAACCTAACACTAAACCTCGATTCAACGAACAAAAACCCTAGCCCTAACCCAAACGAGTTCTAACCGTAACTCTAACCCTAAATGTGCTCGTTTCTAACCCTAACACTAACTCGTCAATTTCAACACTAACCCTAAGCCAAAATGCACTCTATTCTAACCAAAATGCAATGCTGACACTAAGCCTAACCCTAAACCTCGGTTCTACGAAAAAACTCTAATACTAACTAAACGAATTCTCACCATAACTCTAACTCTAAATGTGCTCGTTTCTAATCCTAAAACTAAGTCCTCAATTTCAACATTACCCCTAAGCTTAAATGCACTCTATTCTAACCAAAATGCAATCCTGACACTAAGCCTAACTCTAAACCTCGATTCTACGAAAAAAACTCTAATACTAACTATAACAAATTCTCACCATATCTCTAACCCTAAATGTGCTCGTTTCTAATCCTAAAACTAAGTCCTCAATTTCAACATTACCCCTAAGCTTAAATGCACTCTATTCTAACCAAAATGCAATCCTGACACTAAGCCAAACCCTAAACCTCGATTCTACGAAAAAAAAACTCTACTACTAACTACAATGACTTCCCACATAACTCTAACCCTAAATGTGCTCGTTTCTAACCATTACACTAAGTCACCAATTTCAACACTAAACCTAAGCCTAAATGTACTCTATTCTATCCAAAATGCAATCCTGACACTAACCCTAACACTAAACCTCGATTCTACGAATAAAACTCTACTAATAACTATAACGAATTCTCACCATATCTCTAACCCTAAATGTGCTCGTTTCTAACCCTAACACTAACTCGTCAATTTCAACACTAACCCTAAGACCAAATGCACTCTATTCTAACCAAAATGCAGTCCTGACACTAAGCCTAACCCTAAACCGAGATTCTACGAAAAAAACCTCTAATAATAACTAAATGAATTCTCACCATAACTCTAACCCTAAATGTGCTCGTTTCTAACACTAACACTAAGTCGTCAATTTCAACACTAACCCTAAGCCCAAATGCACTCTATTCTAACCAAAATGCCATCCTGACACAAAATCTAACACTAAACCTCGATTCTACGAACAAAAACCCTAGCCCTAACCCAAACGAATTCTAACAGTAACTCTAACCCTAAATGTGTTCGTTTCTAACCCTAACACTCACTCGTCAATTTCAACACTACCCCTAAGCCTAAATGAACTCTATTCTAACCAAAATGCAATCCTGACACTAAGCCTAACACTAAACCTCAATTCTACGAAAAAAACTCTAATACTAACTATAACAAATTCTCACCATAACTCTAACCCTAAATGTGCTCGTTTCTAACCCGTACAGTAAGTCGTCATTTTCAACACTAACCCTAAGCCTAAATGCACTCTATTCTAACCAAAATGCAATCCAGACACTAAGCCTTACCCTAAACCTCGATTCTACGAAAAAAACTCTAATAGTAACTATAACGAAGTCTCACCATAACTCTAACCCTAAAAGTACTCGTTTCAAACCCCAACACTAAGTTGTCAATTTCAACACTCATCCTAAGCCTAATGCACTCTATTCTAACCAAAATGAAATCATGACACTAAGCCTAACCCTAAACCTCGATTCTGCGAAAATAACTCTAATACTAACTAAACGAATTCTCACCATAACTCAAATCCTAAATGTGCTCGTTTCTAACCCTAACACTAAGTCGTCAATTTCAACAATAACCCTAAGCCTAAATGCAATCTATTCCAACCGAAATGCACTCCTGACACTAAGCCTAACCCTAAACCTCGATTCTACGAAATAAAACTCTAATACTAACTATAACAAATTCTCACCATAACTCTACCCTAAATGTGCTCGTTTCCAACCCTAACACTAACTCGTCAATTTCAACACTAACCCTAAGCCCAAATGCACTCTATTCTAAGCAAAATGCAATCCTGACACTATGCCTAACCCTAAACCTCGGTTCTACGAAAAAAACTCTAATACTAACTATAACAAATTCTCACCATAACTCTAACCCTAAATGTGCTCGTTTCTAACCCTAATACTCAGTCGTCAATTTCAACACTACCCCTAAGCCTAAATGAACTCTATTCTAACCAAAATGCAATCCTGACACTAAGCCTAACACTAAACCTCAATTCTACGAAAAAAACTCTAATACTAACTATAACAAATTCTCACCATAACTCTAACCCTAAATGTGCTCGTTTCTAACCCGTACAGTAAGTCGTCATTTTCAACACTAACCCTAAGCCTAAATGCACTCTATTCTAACCAAAATGCAATCCTGACACTAAGCCTAACCCTAAACCTCGATTTTACGAAATAAAACTCTAATACTAACTAAACAAATTCTCAACATGACTCTAACCCTAAATGTGCTCGTTTCTAACCCTAACACTAAGTCGTCAATTTCATCACTAAACCTAAGCCTAAATGCACTCTATTCTAACCAAAATGCAATCCTGACACTAAGCCTTACCCTAAACCTCGATTCTACGAAAAAAACTCTAATAGTAACTATAACGAAGTCTCACCATAACTCTAACCCTAAAAGTACTCGTTTCAAACCCCAACACTAAGTTGTCAATTTCAACACTCATCCTAAGCCTAATGCACTCTATTCTAACCAAAATGAAATCATGACACTAAGCCTAACCCTAAACCTCGATTCTGCGAAAATAACTCTAATACTAACTAAACGAATTCTCACCATAACTCAAATCCTAAATGTGCTCGTTTCTAACCCTAACACTAAGTCGTCAATTTCAACAATAACCCTAAGCCTAAATGCAATCTATTCCAACCGAAATGCACTCCTGACACTAAGCCTAACCCTAAACCTCGATTCTACGAAATAAAACTCTAATACTAACTATAACAAATTCTCACCATAACTCTACCCTAAATGTGCTCGTTTCCAACCCTAACACTAACTCGTCAATTTCAACACTAACCCTAAGCCCAAATGCACTCTATTCTAAGCAAAATGCAATCCTGACACTATGCCTAACCCTAAACCTCAGTTCTACGAAAAAAACTCTAATACTAACTATAACAAATTCTCACCATAACTCTAACCCTAAATTTGCTCGTTTCTAACCCTAACACTAAGTCGTCAATTTCAACACTAACCCTAAGCCCAAATGCACTCTATTCTAAGCAAAATGCAATCCTGACACAAAACCTAACACTAAACCTCGATTCTACGAACAAAAACCCTAGCCCTAACCCAAACGAATTCTAACCGTAACTCTAACCCTAAATGTGTTCGTTTCTAACCCTAACACTCACTCGTCAATTTCAACACTAACCCTAAGCCTAAATGTACTCTATTCTAACCAAATTGCAATCCTCACACTAAGCCTAACTCTAGACCTCGATTCTACTTAAAAAACTCTACTACTAACTGTAACGAATTCTCACATAACTCTTACCCTAAATGTGCTCGTTTCTAACAATAACACTAACTCGTCAATTTCAACACTAACCCTAAGCCCAAATGCACTCTATTCTAACCAAAATGCAATCCTGACACAAAACCTAACACTAAACCTCGATTCAACGAACAAAAACCCTAGCCCTAACCCAAACGAGTTCTAACCGTAACTCTAACCCTAAATGTGCTCGTTTCTAACCCTAACACTAACTCGTCAATTTCAACACTAATCCTAAGCCTAAATGCAATCTATTCTAACCAAAATGCACTCCTGACACTAAGCCTATCCCTAGACCTCAGTTCTACGAAAAAACTCTAATACTAACTAAACGAATTCTCACCATAACTCTAACCCTAAATGTGCTCGTTTCTAACCCTAACACTAAGTCGTCAATTTTAACACTAACCCTAAGTCCAAATGCAATCTATTCTAACCCAAATGCAGTCCTGACACTAAGCCTAACCCTAAACCTCGATTCTACGAAAAAAACCTCTAATACTAACTATAACAAATTCTCACCATAACTCTAACCCTAAATGTGCTCGTTTCTAACCCTAACACTAACTCGTCAATTTCAACACTAACCCTAAGTTCAAATGCAATCTATTCTAACCAAAATGCAGTCCTGACACTAAGCCTAACCCTAAACCGAGATTCTACGAAAAAAACCTCTAATAATAACTAAATGAATTCTCACCATAACTCTAACCCTAAATGTGCTCGTTTCTAACACTAACACTAAGTCGTCAATTTCAACACTAACCCTAAGCCCAAATGCACTCTATTCTAACCAAAATGCCATCCTGACACAAAATCTAACACTAAACCTCGATTCTACGAACAAAAACCCTAGCCCTAACCCAAACGAATTCTCACCATAACTCTAACCCTAAATGTGCTCGTTTCTAACCCTAACACTAAGTTGTCAATTTGAACACTAACCCTAAGCCTAAATGCAATCTATTCTAACCAAAATGAAGTCCTGACACTAACCCTAACCATAGACCTCGAATCTACGAAATAAAACTCTAATACTAACTATAATAAATTCTCACCATAACTCTAAGCCTAAATGTGCTCGTTTCTAACCCTAACACTAACTCGTCAATTTCAACACTAACCCTAAGCCCAAATGCACTCTATTCTAACCAAAATGCCATCCTGACACAAAATCTAACACTAAACCTTGATTCTACGAACAAAAACCCTAGCCCTAACCCAAACGAATTCTCACCATAACTCAAATCTTAAATGTGCTCGTTTCTAACCCTAACACTAAGTCGTCAATTTCAACAATAACCCTAAGCCTAAATGCAATCTATTCCAACCGAAATGCACTCCTGACACTAAGCCTAACCCTAAACCTCGATTCTACGAAATAAAACTCTAATACTAACTATAACAAATTCTCACCATAACTCTACCCTAAATGTGCTCGTATCCAACCCTAACACTAACTCGTCAATTTCAACACTAACCCTAAGCCCAAATGCACTCTATTCTAAGCAAAATGCAATCCTGACACAAAACCTAACACTAAACCTCGATTCAACGAACAAAAACCCTAGCCCTAACCCAAACGAGTTCTAACCGTAACTCTAACCCTAAATGTGCTCGTTTCTAACCCTAACACTAACTCGTCAATTTCAACACTAACCCTAAGCCAAAATGCACTCTATTCTAACCAAAATGCAATCCTGACACTAAGCCTAACCCTAAACCTCGGTTCTACGAAAAAACTCTAATACTAACTAAACGAATTCTCACCATAACTCTAACTCTAAATGTGCTCATTTCTAATCCTAAAACTAAGTCCTCAATTTCAACATTACCCCTAAGCTTAAATGCACTCTATTCTAACCAAAATGCAATCCTGACACTAAGCCTAACTCTAAACCTCGATTCTACGAAAAAAACTCTAATACTAACTATAACAAATTCTCACCATATCTCTAACCCTAAATGTGCTCGTTTCTAATCCTAAAACTAAGTCCTCAATTTCAACATTACCCCTAAGCTTAAATGCACTCTATTCTAACCAAAATGCAATCCTGACACTAAGCCAAACCCTAAACCTCGATTCTACGAAAAAAAAACTCTACTACTAACTACAATGACTTCCCACATAACTCTAACCCTAAATGTGCTCGTTTCTAACCATTACACTAAGTCACCAATTTCAACACTAAACCTAAGCCTAAATGTACTCTATTCTATCCAAAATGCAATCCTGACACTAACCCTAACACTAAACCTCGATTCTACGAATAAAACTCTACTAATAACTATAACGAATTCTCACCATATCTCTAACCCTAAATGTGCTCGTTTCTAACCCTAACACTAACTCGTCAATTTCAACACTAACCCTAAGACCAAATGCACTCTATTCTAACCAAAATGCAGTCCTGACACTAAGCCTAACCCTAAACCGAGATTCTACGAAAAAAACCTCTAATAATAACTAAATGAATTCTCACCATAACTCTAACCCTAAATGTGCTCGTTTCTAACACTAACACTAAGTCGTCAATTTCAACACTAACCCTAAGCCCAAATGCACTCTATTCTAACCAAAATGCCATCCTGACACAAAATCTAACACTAAACCTCGATTCTACGAACAAAAACCCTAGCCCTAACCCAAACGAATTCTAACAGTAACTCTAACCCTAAATGTGTTCGTTTCTAACCCTAACACTCACTCGTCAATTTCAACACTACCCCTAAGCCTAAATGAACTCTATTCTAACCAAAATGCAATCCTGACACTAAGCCTAACACTAAACCTCAATTCTACGAAAAAAACTCTAATACTAACTATAACAAATTCTCACCATAACTCTAACCCTAAATGTGCTCGTTTCTAACCCGTACAGTAAGTCGTCATTTTCAACACTAACCCTAAGCCTAAATGCACTCTATTCTAACCAAAATGCAATCCAGACACTAAGCCTAACCCTAAACCTCGATTTTACGAAATAAAACTCTAATACTAACTAAACAAATTCTCAACATGACTCTAACCCTAAATGTGCTCGTTTCTAACCCTAACACTAAGTCGTCAATTTCATCACTAAACCTAAGCCTAAATGCACTCTATTCTAACCAAAATGCAATCCTGACACTAAGCCTTACCCTAAACCTCGATTCTACGAAAAAAACTCTAATAGTAACTATAACGAAGTCTCACCATAACTCTAACCCTAAAAGTACTCGTTTCAAACCCCAACACTAAGTTGTCAATTTCAACACTCATCCTAAGCCTAATGCACTCTATTCTAACCAAAATGCAATCCTGACACTAAGCCTAACCCTAAACCTCGGTTCTACGAAAAAACTCTAATACTAACTAAACGAATTCTCACCATAACTCTAACTCTAAATGTGCTCGTTTCTAACCCTAACACTAAGTCGTCAATTTCAACACTAACCCTAAGCCTAAATGCACTCTATTCTAACCAAAATGCAATCCTGACACTAAGCCTAACTCTAAACCTCGATTCTACGAAAAAAACTCTAATACTAACTATAACAAATTCTCACCATATCTCTAACCCTAAATGTGCTCGTTTCTAATCCTAAAACTAAGTCCTCAATTTCAACATTACCCCTAAGCTTAAATGCACTCTATTCTAACCAAAATGCAATCCTGACACTAAGCCAAACCCTAAACCTCGATTCTACGAAAAAAAAACTCTACTACTAACTACAATGACTTCCCACATAACTCTAACCCTAAATGTGCTCGTTTCTAACCATTACACTAAGTCGCCAATTTCAACACTAAACCTAAGCCTAAATGTACTCTATTCTATCCAAAATGCAATCCTGACACTAACCCTAACACTAAACCTCGATTCTACGAATAAAACTCTACTAATAACTATAACGAATTCTCACCATATCTCTAACCCTAAATGTGCTCGTTTCTAACCCTAACACTAACTCGTCAATTTCAACACTAACCCTAAGACCAAATGCACTCTATTCTCAGCAAAATGCAATCCTGACACAAAACCTAACACTAAACCTCGATTCTATGAAGAAAACTCTACTACTAACTATAACGAATTCTCACATAACTCTTACCCTAAATGTGCTCGTTTCTAACAATAACACTAACTCGTCAATTTCAACACTAATCCTAAGCCTAAATGCAATCTATTCTAACCAAAATGCAATCCTGACACTAAGCCTATCTCTAGACCTCGGTTCTACGAAAAAACTCTAATACTAACTAAACGAATTCTCACCATAACTCTAAACCTAAATGTGCTCGTTTCTAACCCTAACACTCACTCGTCAGTTTCAACACTAACCCTAAGCCCAAATGCACTCTATTCTAACCAAAATGCAATCCTGACACTAAGCCTTACAATAAACCTCGATTCTACGAAAAAACTCTAATACTAACTATAACAAATTCTCACCATAACTCTAACCCTAAATGTGCTCGTTTCTAACCCTAATACTCAGTCGTCAATTTCAACACTACCCCTAAGCCTAAATGAACTCTATTCTAACCAAAATGCAATCCTGACACTAAGCCTAACACTAAACCTCAATTCTACGAAAAAAACTCTAATACTAACTATAACAAATTCTCACCATAACTCTAACCCTAAATGTGCTCGTTTCTAACCCGTACAGTAAGTCGTCATTTTCAACACTAACCCTAAGCCTAAATGCACTCTATTCTAACCAAAATGCAATCCAGACACTAAGCCTAACCCTAAACCTCGATTTTACGAAATAAAACTCTAATACTAACTAAACAAATTCTCAACATGACTCTAACCCTAAATGTGCTCGTTTCTAACCCTAACACTAAGTCGTCAATTTCATCACTAAACCTAAGCCTAAATGCACTCTATTCTAACCAAAATGCAATCCTGACACTAAGCCTTACCCTAAACCTCGATTCTACGAAAAAAACTCTAATAGTAACTATAACGAAGTCTCACCATAACTCTAACCCTAAAAGTACTCGTTTCAAACCCCAACACTAAGTTGTCAATTTCAACACTCATCCTAAGCCTAATGCACTCTATTCTAACCAAAATGAAATCATGACACTAAGCCTAACCCTAAACCTCGATTCTGCGAAAATAACTCTAATACTAACTAAACGAATTCTCACCATAACTCAAGTCCTAAATGTGCTCGTTTCTAACCCTAACACTAAGTCGTCAATTTCAACAATAACCCTAAGCCTAAATGCAATCTATTCCAACCGAAATGCACTCCTGACACTAAGCCTAACCCTAAACCTCGATTCTACGAAATAAAACTCTAATACTAACTATAACAAATTCTCACCATAACTCTACCCTAAATGTGCTCGTTTCCAACCCTAACACTAACTCGTCAATTTCAACACTAACCCTAAGCCCAAATGCACTCTATTCTAAGCAAAATGCAATCCTGACACTATGCCTAACCCTAAACCTCGGTTCTACGAAAAAAACTCTAATACTAACTATAACAAATTCTCACCATAACTCTAACCCTAAATTTGCTCGTTTCTAACCCTAACACTAAGTCGTCAATTTCAACACTAACCCTAAGCCCAAATGCACTCTATTCTAAGCAAAATGCAATCCTGACACAAAACCTAACACTAAACCTCGATTCTACGAACAAAAACCCTAGCCCTAACCCAAACGAATTCTAACCGTAACTCTAACCCTAAATGTGTTCGTTTCTAACCCTAACACTCACTCGTCAATTTCAACACTAACCCTAAGCCTAAATGTACTCTATTCTAACCAAATTGCAATCCTCACACTAAGCCTAACTCTAGACCTCGATTCTACTTAAAAAACTCTACTACTAACTATAACGAATTCTCACATAACTCTTACCCTAAATGTGCTCGTTTCTAACAATAACACTAACTCGTCAATTTCAACACTAACCCTAAGCCCAAATGCACTCTATTCTAACCAAAATGCAATCCTGACACAAAACCTAACACTAAACCTCGATTCTACGAACAAAAACCCTAGCCCTAACCCAAACGAGTTCTAACCGTAACTCTAACCCTAAATGTGCTCGTTTCTAACCCTAACACTAACTCGTCAATTTCAACACTAATCCTAAGCCTAAATGCAATCTATTCTAACCAAAATGCACTCCTGACACTAAGCCTATCCCTAGACCTCAGTTCTACGAAAAAACTCTAATACTAACTAAACGAATTCTCACCATAACTCTAACCCTAAATGTGCTCGTTTCTAACCCTAACACTAAGTCGTCAATTTTAACACTAACCCTAAGTCCAAATGCAATCTATTCTAACCCAAATGCAGTCCTGACACTAAGCCTAACCCTAAACCTCGATTCTACGAAAAAAACCTCTAATACTAACTATAACAAATTCTCACCATAACTCTAACCCTAAATGTGCTCGTTTCTAACCCTAACACTAACTCGTCAATTTCAACACTAACCCTAAGTTCAAATGCAATCTATTCTAACCAAAATGCAGTCCTGACACTAAGCCTAACCCTAAACCGAGATTCTACGAAAAAAACCTCTAATAATAACTAAATGAATTCTCACCATAACTCTAACCCTAAATGTGCTCGTTTCTAACACTAACACTAAGTCGTCAATTTCAACACTAACCCTAAGCCCAAATGCACTCTATTCTAACCAAAATGCCATCCTGACACAAAATCTAACACTAAACCTCGATTCTACGAACAAAAACCCTAGCCCTAACCCAAACGAATTCTCACCATAACTCTAACCCTAAATGTGCTCGTTTCTAACCCTAACACTAAGTTGTCAATTTGAACACTAACCCTAAGCCTAAATGCAATCTATTCTAACCAAAATGAAGTCCTGACACTAACCCTAACCATAGACCTCGAATCTACGAAATAAACCTCTAATACTAACTATAATAAATTCTCACCATAACTCTAAGCCTAAATGTGCTCGTTTCTAACCCTAACACTAACTCGTCAATTTCAACACTAACCCTAAGCCCAAATGCACTCTATTCTAACCAAAATGCCATCCTGACACAAAATCTAACACTAAACCTTGATTCTACGAACAAAAACCCTAGCCCTAACCCAAACGAATTCTCACCATAACTCAAATCTTAAATGTGCTCGTTTCTAACCCTAACACTAAGTCGTCAATTTCAACAATAACCCTAAGCCTAAATGCAATCTATTCCAACCGAAATGCACTCCTGACACTAAGCCTAACCCTAAACCTCGATTCTACGAAATAAAACTCTAATACTAACTATAACAAATTCTCACCATAACTCTACCCTAAATGTGCTCGTATCCAACCCTAACACTAACTCGTCAATTTCAACACTAACCCTAAGCCCAAATGCACTCTATTCTAAGCAAAATGCAATCCTGACACAAAACCTAACACTAAACCTCGATTCAACGAACAAAAACCCTAGCCCTAACCCAAACGAGTTCTAACCGTAACTCTAACCCTAAATGTGCTCGTTTCTAACCCTAACACTAACTCGTCAATTTCAACACTAACCCTAAGCCAAAATGCACTCTATTCTAACCAAAATGCAATCCTGACACTAAGCCTAACCCTAAACCTCGGTTCTACGAAAAAACTCTAATACTAACTAAACGAATTCTCACCATAACTCTAACTCTAAATGTGCTCGTTTCTAATCCTAAAACTAAGTCCTCAATTTCAACATTACCCCTAAGCTTAAATGCACTCTATTCTAACCAAAATGCAATCCTGACACTAAGCCTAACTCTAAACCTCGATTCTACGAAAAAAACTCTAATACTAACTATAACAAATTCTCACCATATCTCTAACCCTAAATGTGCTCGTTTCTAATCCTAAAACTAAGTCCTCAATTTCAACATTACCCCTAAGCTTAAATGCACTCTATTCTAACCAAAATGCAATCCTGACACTAAGCCAAACCCTAAACCTCGATTCTACGAAAAAAAAACTCTACTACTAACTACAATGACTTCCCACATAACTCTAACCCTAAATGTGCTCGTTTCTAACCATTACACTAAGTCGCCAATTTCAACACTAAACCTAAGCCTAAATGTACTCTATTCTATCCAAAATGCAATCCTGACACTAACCCTAACACTAAACCTCGATTCTACGAATAAAACTCTACTAATAACTATAACGAATTCTCACCATATCTCTAACCCTAAATGTGCTCGTTTCTAACCCTAACACTAACTCGTCAATTTCAACACTAACCCTAAGACCAAATGCACTCTATTCTCAGCAAAATGCAATCCTGACACAAAACCTAACACTAAACCTCGATTCTATGAAGAAAACTCTACTACTAACTATAACGAATTCTCACATAACTCTTACCCTAAATGTGCTCGTTTCTAACAATAACACTAACTCGTCAATTTCAACACTAATCCTAAGCCTAAATGCAATCTATTCTAACCAAAATGCAATCCTGACACTAAGCCTATCCCTAGACCTCGGTTCTACGAAAAAAACTCTAATACTAACTATAACAAATTCTCACCATAACTCTAACCCTAAATGTGCTCGTTTCTAACCCGTACAGTAAGTCGTCATTTTCAACACTAACCCTAAGCCTAAATGCACTCTATTCTAACCAAAATGCAATCCTGACACTAAGCCTAACCCTAAACCTCGATTTTACGAAATAAAACTCTAATACTAACTAAACAAATTCTCAACATGACTCTAACCCTAAATGTGCTCGTTTCTAACCCTAACACTAAGTCGTCAATTTCATCACTAAACCTAAGCCTAAATGCACTCTATTCTAACCAAAATGCAATCCTGACACTAAGCCTTACCCTAAACCTCGATTCTACGAAAAAAACTCTAATAGTAACTATAACGAAGTCTCACCATAACTCTAACCCTAAAAGTACTCGTTTCAAACCCCAACACTAAGTTGTCAATTTCAACACTCATCCTAAGCCTAATGCACTCTATTCTAACCAAAATGAAATCATGACACTAAGCCTAACCCTAAACCTCGATTCTGCGAAAATAACTCTAATACTAACTAAACGAATTCTCACCATAACTCAAATCCTAAATGTGCTCGTTTCTAACCCTAACACTAAGTCGTCAATTTCAACAATAACCCTAAGCCTAAATGCAATCTATTCCAACCGAAATGCACTCCTGACACTAAGCCTAACCCTAAACCTCGATTCTACGAAATAAAACTCTAATACTAACTATAACAAATTCTCACCATAACTCTACCCTAAATGTGCTCGTTTCCAACCCTAACACTAACTCGTCAATTTCAACACTAACCCTAAGCCCAAATGCACTCTATTCTAAGCAAAATGCAATCCTGACACTATGCCTAACCCTAAACCTCGGTTCTACGAAAAAAACTCTAATACTAACTATAACAAATTCTCACCATAACTCTAACCCTAAATTTGCTCGTTTCTAACCCTAACACTAAGTCGTCAATTTCAACACTAACCCTAAGCCCAAATGCACTCTATTCTAAGCAAAATGCAATCCTGACACAAAACCTAACACTAAACCTCGATTCTACGAACAAAAACCCTAGCCCTAACCCAAACGAATTCTAACCGTAACTCTAACCCTAAATGTGTTCGTTTCTAACCCTAACACTCACTCGTCAATTTCAACACTAACCCTAAGCCTAAATGTACTCTATTCTAACCAAATTGCAATCCTCACACTAAGCCTAACTCTAGACCTCGATTCTACTTAAAAAACTCTACTACTAACTATAACGAATTCTCACATAACTCTTACCCTAAATGTGCTCGTTTCTAACAATAACACTAACTCGTCAATTTCAACACTAACCCTAAGACCAAATGCACTCTATTCTCAGCAAAATGCAATCCTGACACAAAACCTAACACTAAACCTCGATTCTATGAAGAAAACTCTACTACTAACTATAACGAATTCTCACATAACTCTTACCCTAAATGTGCTCGTTTCTAACAATAACACTAACTCGTCAATTTCAACACTAATCCTAAGCCTAAATGCAATCTATTCTAACCAAAATGCAATCCTGACACTAAGCCTATCCCTAGACCTCGGTTCTACGAAAAAACTCTAATACTAACTAAACGAATTCTCACCATAACTCTAAACCTAAATGTGCTCGTTTCTAACCCTAACACTCACTCGTCAGTTTCAACACTAACCCTAAGCCCAAATGCACTCTATTCTAACCAAAATGCAATCCTGACACTAAGCCTTACAATAAACCTCGATTCTACGAAAAAAACTCTAATACTAACTATAACAAATTCTCACCATAACTCTAACCCTAAATGTGCTCGTTTCTAACCCTAATACTCAGTCGTCAATTTCAACACTACCCCTAAGCCTAAATGAACTCTATTCTAACCAAAATGCAATCCTGACACTAAGCCTAACACTAAACCTCAATTCTACGAAAAAAACTCTAATACTAACTATAACAAATTCTCACCATAACTCTAACCCTAAATGTGCTCGTTTCTAACCCGTACAGTAAGTCGTCATTTTCAACACTAACCCTAAGCCTAAATGCACTCTATTCTAACCAAAATGCAATCCTGACACTAAGCCTAACCCTAAACCTCGATTTTACGAAATAAAACTCTAATACTAACTAAACAAATTCTCAACATGACTCTAACCCTAAATGTGCTCGTTTCTAACCCTAACACTAAGTCGTCAATTTCATCACTAAACCTAAGCCTAAATGCACTCTATTCTAACCAAAATGCAATCCTGACACTAAGCCTTACCCTAAACCTCGATTCTACGAAAAAAACTCTAATAGTAACTATAACGAAGTCTCACCATAACTCTAACCCTAAAAGTACTCGTTTCAAACCCCAACACTAAGTTGTCAATTTCAACACTCATCCTAAGCCTAATGCACTCTATTCTAACCAAAATGAAATCATGACACTAAGCCTAACCCTAAACCTCGATTCTGCGAAAATAACTCTAATACTAACTAAACGAATTCTCACCATAACTCAAGTCCTAAATGTGCTCGTTTCTAACCCTAACACTAAGTCGTCAATTTCAACAATAACCCTAAGCCTAAATGCAATCTATTCCAACCGAAATGCACTCCTGACACTAAGCCTAACCCTAAACCTCGATTCTACGAAATAAAACTCTAATACTAACTATAACAAATTCTCACCATAACTCTACCCTAAATGTGCTCGTTTCCAACCCTAACACTAACTCGTCAATTTCAACACTAACCCTAAGCCCAAATGCACTCTATTCTAAGCAAAATGCAATCCTGACACTATGCCTAACCCTAAACCTCGGTTCTACGAAAAAAACTCTAATACTAACTATAACAAATTCTCACCATAACTCTAACCCTAAATTTGCTCGTTTCTAACCCTAACACTAAGTCGTCAATTTCAACACTAACCCTAAGCCCAAATGCACTCTATTCTAAGCAAAATGCAATCCTGACACAAAACCTAACACTAAACCTCGATTCTACGAACAAAAACCCTAGCCCTAACCCAAACGAATTCTAACCGTAACTCTAACCCTAAATGTGTTCGTTTCTAACCCTAACACTCACTCGTCAATTTCAACACTAACCCTAAGCCTAAATGTACTCTATTCTAACCAAATTGCAATCCTCACACTAAGCCTAACTCTAGACCTCGATTCTACTTAAAAAACTCTACTACTAACTATAACGAATTCTCACATAACTCTTACCCTAAATGTGCTCGTTTCTAACAATAACACTAACTCGTCAATTTCAACACTAACCCTAAGCCCAAATGCACTCTATTCTAACCAAAATGCAATCCTGACACAAAACCTAACACTAAACCTCGATTCAACGAACAAAAACCCTAGCCCTAACCCAAACGAGTTCTAACCGTAACTCTAACCCTAAATGTGCTCGTTTCTAACCCTAACACTAACTCGTCAATTTCAACACTAATCCTAAGCCTAAATGCAATCTATTCTAACCAAAATGCACTCCTGACACTAAGCCTATCCCTAGACCTCAGTTCTACGAAAAAACTCTAATACTAACTAAACGAATTCTCACCATAACTCTAACCCTAAATGTGCTCGTTTCTAACCCTAACACTAAGTCGTCAATTTTAACACTAACCCTAAGTCCAAATGCAATCTATTCTAACCCAAATGCAGTCCTGACACTAAGCCTAACACTAAACCTCGATTCTACGAAAAAAACCTCTAATACTAACTATAACAAATTCTCACCATAACTCTAACCCTAAATGTGCTCGTTTCTAACCCTAACACTAACTCGTCAATTTCAACACTAACCCTAAGTTCAAATGCAATCTATTCTAACCAAAATGCAGTCCTGACACTAAGCCTAACCCTAAACCGAGATTCTACGAAAAAAACCTCTAATAATAACTAAATGAATTCTCACCATAACTCTAACCCTAAATGTGCTCGTTTCTAACACTAACACTAAGTCGTCAATTTCAACACTAACCCTAAGCCCAAATGCACTCTATTCTAACCAAAATGCCATCCTGACACAAAATCTAACACTAAACCTCGATTCAACGAACAAAAACCCTAGCCCTAACCCAAACGAATTCTCACCATAACTCTAACCCTAAATGTGCTCGTTTCTAACCCTAACACTAAGTTGTCAATTTGAACACTAACCCTAAGCCTAAATGCAATCTATTCTAACCAAAATGAAGTCCTGACACTAACCCTAACCATAGACCTCGAATCTACGAAATAAAACTCTAATACTAACTATAATAAATTCTCACCATAACTCTAACCTTAAATGTGCTCGTTTCTAACCCTAACACTAAGTCGTCAATTTCAACACTAACCCTAAGCCCAAATGCACTCTATTCTAACCAAAATGCCATCCTGACACAAAATCTAACACTAAACCTTGATTCTGCGAACAAAAACCCTAGCCCTAACCCAAACGAATTCTCACCATAACTCAAATCTTAAATGTGCTCGTTTCTAACCCTAACACTAAGTCGTCAATTTCAACAATAACCCTAAGCCTAAATGCAATCTATTCCAACCGAAATGCACTCCTGACACTAAGCCTAACCCTAAACCTGGATTCTACGAAATAAAACTCTAATACTAACTATAACAAATTCTCACCATAACTCTACCCTAAATGTGCTCGTATCCAACCCTAACACTAACTCGTCAATTTCAACACTAACCCTAAGCCCAAATGCACTCTATTCTAAGCAAAATGCAATCCTGACACAAAACCTAACACTAAACCTCGATTCAACGAACAAAAACCCTAGCCCTAACCCAAACGAGTTCTAACCGTAACTCTAACCCTAAATGTGCTCGTTTCTAACCCTAACACTAACTCGTCAATTTCAACACTAACCCTAAGCCAAAATGCACTCTATTCTAACCAAAATGCAATCCTGACACTAAGCCTAACCCTAAACCTCGGTTCTACGAAAAAACTCTAATACTAACTAAACGAATTCTCACCATAACTCTAACTCTAAATGTGCTCGTTTCTAACCCTAACACTAAGTCGTCAATTTCAACACTAACCCTAAGCCAAAATGCACTCTATTCTAACCAAAATGCAATCCTGACACTAAGCCTAACTCTAAACCTCGATTCTACGAAAAAAACTCTAATACTAACTATAACAAATTCTCACCATATCTCTAACCCTAAATGTGCTCGTTTCTAATCCTAAAACTAAGTCCTCAATTTCAACATTACCCCTAAGCTTAAATGCACTCTATTCTAACCAAAATGCAATCCTGACACTAAGCCAAACCCTAAACCTCGATTCTACGAAAAAAAACTCTACTACTAACTACAATGACTTCCCACATAACTCTAACCCTAAATGTGCTCGTTTCTAACCATTACACTAAGTCGCCAATTTCAACACTAAACCTAAGCCTAAATGTACTCTATTCTATCCAAAATGCAATCCTGACACTAACCCTAACACTAAACCTCGATTCTACGAATAAAACTCTACTAATAACTATAACGAATTCTCACCATAACTCTAACCCTAAATGTGCTCGTTTCTAACCCTAACACTCACTCGTCAATTTCAACACTAACCCTAAGCCTAAATGCACTCTATTCTAACCCAAATGCAATCCTGACACTAAGCCTAACACTAAACGTCGATTCTACGAATAAAACTCTACTAATAACTATAACGAATTCTCACCATATCTCTAACCCTAAATGTGCTCGTTTCTAACCCTAACACTAACTCGTCAATTTCAACACTAACCCTAAGACCAAATGCACTCTATTCTCAGCAAAATGCAATCCTGACACAAAACCTAACACTAAACCTCGATTCTATGAAGAAAACTCTACTACTAACTATAACGAATTCTCACATAACTCTTACCCTAAATGTGCTCGTTTCTAACAATAACACTAACTCGTCAATTTCAACACTAATCCTAAGCCTAAATGCAATCTATTCTAACCAAAATGCAATCCTGACACTAAGCCTATCCCTAGACCTCGGTTCTACGAAAAAAACTCTAATACTAACTATAACAAATTCTCACCATAACTCTAACCCTAAATGTGCTCGTTTCTAACCCGTACAGTAAGTCGTCATTTTCAACACTAACCCTAAGCCTAAATGCACTCTATTCTAACCAAAATGCAATCCTGACACTAAGCCTAACCCTAAACCTCGATTTTACGAAATAAAACTCTAATACTAACTAAACAAATTCTCAACATGACTCTAACCCTAAATGTGCTCGTTTCTAACCCTAACACTAAGTCGTCAATTTCATCACTAAACCTAAGCCTAAATGCACTCTATTCTAACCAAAATGCAATCCTGACACTAAGCCTTACCCTAAACCTCGATTCTACGAAAAAAACTCTAATAGTAACTATAACGGTCTCACCATAACTCTAACCCTAAAAGTACTCGTTTAAAACCCCAACACTAAGTTGTCAATTTCAACACTCATCCTAAGCCTAATGCACTCTATTCTAACCAAAATGAAATCATGACACTAAGCCTAACCCTAAACCTCGATTCTGCGAAAATAACTCTAATACTAACTAAACGAATTCTCACCATAACTCAAATCCTAAATGTGCTCGTTTCTAACCCTAACACTAACTCGTCAATTTCAACAATAACCCTAAGCCTAAATGCAATCTATTCCAACCGAAATGCACTCCTGACACTAAGCCTAACCCTAAACCTCGATTCTACGAAAAAAACCTCTAATACTAACTATAACAAATTCTCACCATAACTCTAACCCTAAATGTGCTCGTTTCTAACCCTAACACTAACTCGTCAATTTCAACACTAACCCTAAGTTCAAATGCAATCTATTCTAACCAAAATGCAGTCCTGACACTAAGCCTAACCCTAAACCGAGATTCTACGAAAAAAACCTCTAATAATAACTAAATGAATTCTCACCATAACTCTAACCCTAAATGTGCTCGTTTCTAACACTAACACTAAGTCGTCAATTTCAACACTAACCCTAAGCCCAAATGCACTCTATTCTAACCAAAATGCCATCCTGACACAAAATCTAACACTAAACCTCGATTCAACGAACAAAAACCCTAGCCCTAACCCAAACGAATTCTCACCATAACTCTAACCCTAAATGTGCTCGTTTCTAACCCTAACACTAAGTTGTCAATTTGAACACTAACCCTAAGCCTAAATGCAATCTATTCTAACCAAAATGAAGTCCTGACACTAACCCTAACCATAGACCTCGAATCTACGAAATAAAACTCTAATACTAACTATAATAAATTCTCACCATAACTCTAACCTTAAATGTGCTCGTTTCTAACCCTAACACTAAGTCGTCAATTTCAACACTAACCCTAAGCCCAAATGCACTCTATTCTAACCAAAATGCCATCCTGACACAAAATCTAACACTAAACCTTGATTCTGCGAACAAAAACCCTAGCCCTAACCCAAACGAATTCTCACCATAACTCAAATCTTAAATGTGCTCGTTTCTAACCCTAACACTAAGTCGTCAATTTCAACAATAACCCTAAGCCTAAATGCAATCTATTCCAACCGAAATGCACTCCTGACACTAAGCCTAACCCTAAACCTGGATTCTACGAAATAAAACTCTAATACTAACTATAACAAATTCTCACCATAACTCTACCCTAAATGTGCTCGTATCCAACCCTAACACTAACTCGTCAATTTCAACACTAACCCTAAGCCCAAATGCACTCTATTCTAAGCAAAATGCAATCCTGACACAAAACCTAACACTAAACCTCGATTCAACGAACAAAAACCCTAGCCCTAACCCAAACGAGTTCTAACCGTAACTCTAACCCTAAATGTGCTCGTTTCTAACCCTAACACTAACTCGTCAATTTCAACACTAACCCTAAGCCAAAATGCACTCTATTCTAACCAAAATGCAATCCTGACACTAAGCCTAACCCTAAACCTCGGTTCTACGAAAAAACTCTAATACTAACTAAACGAATTCTCACCATAACTCTAACTCTAAATGTGCTCGTTTCTAACCCTAACACTAAGTCGTCAATTTCAACACTAACCCTAAGCCAAAATGCACTCTATTCTAACCAAAATGCAATCCTGACACTAAGCCTAACTCTAAACCTCGATTCTACGAAAAAAACTCTAATACTAACTATAACAAATTCTCACCATATCTCTAACCCTAAATGTGCTCGTTTCTAATCCTAAAACTAAGTCCTCAATTTCAACATTACCCCTAAGCTTAAATGCACTCTATTCTAACCAAAATGCAATCCTGACACTAAGCCAAACCCTAAACCTCGATTCTACGAAAAAAAAACTCTACTACTAACTACAATGACTTCCCACATAACTCTAACCCTAAATGTGCTCGTTTCTAACCATTACACTAAGTCGCCAATTTCAACACTAAACCTAAGCCTAAATGTACTCTATTCTATCCAAAATGCAATCCTGACACTAACCCTAACACTAAACCTCGATTCTACGAATAAAACTCTACTAATAACTATAACGAATTCTCACCATAACTCTAACCCTAAATGTGCTCGTTTCTAACCCTAACACTCACTCGTCAATTTCAACACTAACCCTAAGCCTAAATGCACTCTATTCTAACCCAAATGCAATCCTGACACTAAGCCTAACACTAAACCTCGATTCTACGAATAAAACTCTACTAATAACTATAACGAATTCTCACCATATCTCTAACCCTAAATGTGCTCGTTTCTAACCCTAACACTAACTCGTCAATTTCAACACTAACCCTAAGACCAAATGCACTCTATTCTCAGCAAAATGCAATCCTGACACAAAACCTAACACTAAACCTCGATTCTATGAAGAAAACTCTACTACTAACTATAACGAATTCTCACATAACTCTTACCCTAAATGTGCTCGTTTCTAACAATAACACTAACTCGTCAATTTCAACACTAATCCTAAGCCTAAATGCAATCTATTCTAACCAAAATGCAATCCTGACACTAAGCCTATCCCTAGACCTCGGTTCTACGAAAAAAACTCTAATACTAACTATAACAAATTCTCACCATAACTCTAACCCTAAATGTGCTCGTTTCTAACCCGTACAGTAAGTCGTCATTTTCAACACTAACCCTAAGCCTAAATGCACTCTATTCTAACCAAAATGCAATCCTGACACTAAGCCTAACCCTAAACCTCGATTTTACGAAATAAAACTCTAATACTAACTAAACAAATTCTCAACATGACTCTAACCCTAAATGTGCTCGTTTCTAACCCTAACACTAAGTCGTCAATTTCATCACTAAACCTAAGCCTAAATGCACTCTATTCTAACCAAAATGCAATCCTGACACTAAGCCTTACCCTAAACCTCGATTCTACGAAAAAAACTCTAATAGTAACTATAACGGTCTCACCATAACTCTAACCCTAAAAGTACTCGTTTAAAACCCCAACACTAAGTTGTCAATTTCAACACTCATCCTAAGCCTAATGCACTCTATTCTAACCAAAATGAAATCATGACACTAAGCCTAACCCTAAACCTCGATTCTGCGAAAATAACTCTAATACTAACTAAACGAATTCTCACCATAACTCAAATCCTAAATGTGCTCGTTTCTAACCCTAACACTAAGTCGTCAATTTCAACAATAACCCTAAGCCTAAATGCAATCTATTCCAACCGAAATGCACTCCTGACACTAAGCCTAACCCTAAACCTCGATTCTACGAAATAAAACTCTAATACTAACTATAACAAATTCTCACCATAACTCTACCCTAAATGTGCTCGTTTCCAACCCTAACACTAACTCGTCAATTTCAACACTAACCCTAAGCCCAAATGCACTCTATTCTAAGCAAAATGCAATCCTGACACTATGCCTAACCCTAAACCTCGGTTCTACGAAAAAAACTCTAATACTAACTATAACAAATTCTCACCATAACTCTAACCCTAAATTTGCTCGTTTCTAACCCTAACACTAAGTCGTCAATTTCAACACTAACCCTAAGCCCAAATGCACTCTATTCTAAGCAAAATGCAATCCTGACACAAAACCTAACACTAAACCTCGATTCTACGAACAAAAACCCTAGCCCTAACCCAAACGAATTCTAACCGTAACTCTAACCCTAAATGTGTTCGTTTCTAACCCTAACACTCACTCGTCAATTTCAACACTAACCCTAAGCCTAAATGTACTCTATTCTAACCAAATTGCAATCCTCACACTAAGCCTAACTCTAGACCTCGATTCTACTTAAAAAACTCTACTACTAACTATAACGAATTCTCACATAACTCTTACCCTAAATGTGCTCGTTTCTAACAATAACACTAACTCGTCAATTTCAACACTAACCCTAAGCCCAAATGCACTCTATTCTAACCAAAATGCAATCCTGACACAAAACCTAACACTAAACCTCGATTCAACGAACAAAAACCCTAGCCCTAACCCAAACGAGTTCTAACCGTAACTCTAACCCTAAATGTGCTCGTTTCTAACCCTAACACTAACTCGTCAATTTCAACACTAATCCTAAGCCTAAATGCAATCTATTCTAACCAAAATGCACTCCTGACACTAAGCCTATCCCTAGACCTCAGTTCTACGAAAAAACTCTAATACTAACTAAACGAATTCTCACCATAACTCTAACCCTAAATGTGCTCGTTTCTAACCCTAACACTAAGTCGTCAATTTTAACACTAACCCTAAGTCCAAATGCAATCTATTCTAACCCAAATGCAGTCCTGACACTAAGCCTAACCCTAAACCTCGATTCTACGAAAAAAACCTCTAATACTAACTATAACAAATTCTCACCATAACTCTAACCCTAAATGTGCTCGTTTCTAACCCTAACACTAACTCGTCAATTTCAACACTAACCCTAAGTTCAAATGCAATCTATTCTAACCAAAATGCAGTCCTGACACTAAGCCTAACCCTAAACCGAGATTCTACGAAAAAAACCTCTAATAATAACTAAATGAATTCTCACCATAACTCTAACCCTAAATGTGCTCGTTTCTAACACTAACACTAAGTCGTCAATTTCAACACTAACCCTAAGCCCAAATGCACTCTATTCTAACCAAAATGCCATCCTGACACAAAATCTAACACTAAACCTCGATTCTACGAACAAAAACCCTAGCCCTAACCCAAACGAATTCTCACCATAACTCTAACCCTAAATGTGCTCGTTTCTAACCCTAACACTAAGTTGTCAATTTGAACACTAACCCTAAGCCTAAATGCAATCTATTCTAACCAAAATGAAGTCCTGACACTAACCCTAACCATAGACCTCGAATCTACGAAATAAAACTCTAATACTAACTATAATAAATTCTCACCATAACTCTAAGCCTAAATGTGCTCGTTTCTAACCCTAACACTAACTCGTCAATTTCAACACTAACCCTAAGCCCAAATGCACTCTATTCTAACCAAAATGCCATCCTGACACAAAATCTAACACTAAACCTCGATTCTACGAACAAAAACCCTAGCCCTAACCCAAACGAATTCTCACCATAACTCAAATCTTAAATGTGCTCGTTTCTAACCCTAACACTAAGTCGTCAATTTCAACAATAACCCTAAGCCTAAATGCAATCTATTCCAACCGAAATGCACTCCTGACACTAAGCCTAACCCTAAACCTTGATTCTACGAAATAAAACTCTAATACTAACTATAACAAATTCTCACCATAACTCTACCCTAAATGTGCTCGTTTCCAACCCTAACACTAACTCGTCAATTTCAACACTAACCCTAAGCCCAAATGCACTCTATTCTAAGCAAAATGCAATCCTGACACTATGCCTAACCCTAAACCTCGGTTCTACGAAAAAAACTCTAATACTAACTATAACAAATTCTCACCATAACTCTAACCCTAAATTTGCTCGTTTCTAACCCTAACACTAAGTCGTCAATTTCAACACTAACCCTAAGCCCAAATGCACTCTATTCTAAGCAAAATGCAATCCTGACACAAAACCTAACACTAAACCTCGATTCTACGAACAAAAACCCTAGCCCTAACCCAAACGAGTTCTAACCGTAACTCTAACCCTAAATGTGCTCGTTTCTAACCCTAACACTAACTCGTCAATTTCAACACTAACCCTAAGCCAAAATGCACTCTATTCTAACCAAAATGCAATCCTGACACTAAGCCTAACCCTAAACCTCGGTTCTACGAAAAAACTCTAATACTAACTAAACGAATTCTCACCATAACTCTAACTCTAAATGTGCTCGTTTCTAACCCTAACACTAAGTCGTCAATTTCAACACTAACCCTAAGCCAAAATGCACTCTATTCTAACCAAAATGCAATCCTGACACTAAGCCTAACTCTAAACCTCGGTTCTACGAAAAAACTCTAATACTAACTAAACGAATTCTCACCATAACTCTAACTCTAAATGTGCTCGTTTCTAACCCTAACACTAAGTCGTCAATTTCAACACTAACCCTAAGCCTAAATGTACTCTATTCTAACCAAATTGCAATCCTCACACTAAGCCTAACTCTAGACCTCGATTCTACTTAAAAAACTCTACTACTAACTATAAACGAATTCTCACATAACTCTTACCCTAAATGTGCTCGTTTCTAACAATAACACTAACTCGTCAATTTCAACACTAACCCTAAGACCAAATGCACTCTATTCTCAGCAAAATGCAATCCTGACACAAAACCTAACACTAAACCTCGATTCTATGAAGAAAACTCTACTACTAACTATAACGAATTCTCACATAACTCTTACCCTAAATGTGCTCGTTTCTAACAATAACACTAACTCGTCAATTTCAACACTAATCCTAAGCCTAAATGCAATCTATTCTAACCAAAATGCAATCCTGACACTAAGCCTATCCCTAGACCTCGGTTCTACGAAAAAACTCTAATACTAACTAAACGAATTCTCACCATAACTCTAAACCTAAATGTGCTCGTTTTCTAACCCTAACACTCACTCGTCAGTTTCAACACTAACCCTAAGCCCAAATGCACTCTATTCTAACCAAAATGCAATTCCTGACACTAAGCCTTACAATAAACCTCGATTCTACGAAAAAAACTCTAATACTAACTATAACAAATTCTCACCATAACTCTAACCCTAAATGTGCTCGTTTCTAACCCTAATACTCAGTCGTCAATTTCAACACTACCCCTAAGCCTAAATGAACTCTATTCTAACCAAAATGCAATCCTGACACTAAGCCTAACACTAAACCTCAATTCTACGAAAAAAACTCTAATACTAACTATAACAAATTCTCACCATAACTCTAACCCTAAATGTGCTCGTTCTAACCCGTACAGTAAGTCGTCATTTTCAACACTAACCCTAAGCCTAAATGCACTCTATTCTAACCAAAATGCAATCCTGACACTAAGCCTAACCCTAACCTCGATTTTACGAAATAAAACTCTAATACTAACTAAACAAATTCTCAACATGACTCTAACCCTAAATGTGCTCGTTTCTAACCCTAACACTAAGTCGTCAATTTCATCACTAAACCTAAGCCTAAATGCACTCTATTCTAACCAAAATGCAATCCTGACACTAAGCCTTACCCTAAACCTCGATTCTACGAAAAAAACTCTAATAGTAACTATAACGAAGTCTCACCATAACTCTAACCCTAAAAGTACTCGTTTCAAACCCCAACACTAAGTTGTCAATTTCAACACTCATCCTAAGCCTAATGCACTCTATTCTAACCAAAATGAAATCATGACACTAAGCCTAACCCTAAACCTCGATTCTGCGAAAATAACTCTAATACTAACTAAACGAATTCTCACCATAACTCAAGTCCTAAATGTGCTCGTTTCTAACCCTAACACTAAGTCGTCAATTTCAACAATAACCCTAAGCCTAAATGCAATCTATTCCAACCGAAATGCACTCCTGACACTAAGCCTAACCCTAAACCTCGATTCTACGAAATAAAACTCTAATACTAACTATAACAAATTCTCACCATAACTCTACCCCTAAATGTGCTCGTTTCCACCCTAACACTAACTCGTCAATTTCAACACTAACCCTAAGCCCAAATGCACTCTATTCTAAGCAAAATGGCAATCCTGACACTATGCCTAACCCTAAACCTCGCGTTCTACGAAAAAAAACTCTAATACTAACTATAACAAATTCTCACCATAACTCTAACCCTAAATTTGCTCGTTTCTAACCCTAACACTAAGTCGTCAATTTCAACACTAACCCTAAGCCCAAATGCACTCTATTCTAAGCAAAATGCAATCCTGACACAAAACCTAACACTAAACCTCGATTCTACGAACAAAAACCCTAGCCCCTAACCCAAACGAATTCTAACCGTAACTCTAACCCTAAATGTGTTCGTTTTCTAACCCTAACACTCACTCGTCAATTTCAACACTAACCCTAAAGCCTAAATGTACTCTATTCTAACCAATTGCAATCCTCACACTAAGCCTAACTCTAGACCTCGATTCTACTTAATAAAACTCTACTACTAACTATAACGAATTCTCACATAACTCTTACCCTAAATGTGCTCGTTTCTAACAATAACACTAACTCGTCAATTTCAACACTAACCCTAAAGCCCAAATGCACTCTATTCTAACCAAAATGCAATCCTGACACAAAACCTAACACTAAACCTCGATTCAACGAACAAAAACCCTAGCCCTAACCCAAACGAGTTCTAACCGTAACTCTAACCCTAAATGTGCTCGTTCTAACCCTAACACTAACTCGTCAATTTCAACACTAATCCTAAGCCTAATGCAATCTATTCTAACCAAAATGCACTCCTGACACTAAGCCTATCCCTAGACCTCAGTTCTACGAAAAAACTCTAATACTAACTAAACGAATTCTCACCATAACTCTAACCCTAAATGTGCTCGTTTCTAACCCTAACACTAAGTCGTCAATTTTAACACTAACCCTAAGTCCAAATGCAATCTATTCTAACCCAAATGCAGTCCTGACACTAAGCCTAACACTAAACCTCGATTCTACGAAAAAAACCTCTAATACTAACTATAACAAATTCTCACCATAACTCTAACCTAAATGTGCTCGTTTCTAACCCTAACACTAACTCGTCAATTTCAACACTAACCCTAAGTTCAAATGCAATCTATTCTAACCAAAATGCAGTCCTGACACTAAGCCTAACCCTAAACCGAGATTCTACGAAAAAAACCTCTAATAATAACTAAATGAATTCTCACCATAACTCTAACCCTAAATGTGCTCGTTCTAACACTAACACTAAGTCGTCAATTTCAACACTAACCCTAAGCCCAAATGCACTCTATTCTAACCAAAATGCCATCCTGACACAAAATCTAACACTAAACCTCGATTCAACGAACAAAAACCCTAGCCCTAACCCAAACGAATTCTCACCATAACTCTAACCCTAAATGTGCTCGTTTCTAACCCTAACACTAAGTTGTCAATTTGAACACTAACCCTAAGCCTAAATGCAATCTATTCTAACCAAAATGAAGTCCTGACACTAACCCTAACCATAGACCTCGAATCTACGAAATAAAACTCTAATACTAACTATAATAAATTCTCACCATAA